>NW_027076000.1:0-172743 GCF_963932015.1 Anas acuta | reverse complement strand
GGACCATCCAAAAGTGCCCCCAAAGGAAGGCTTTGGGTACAAGAGAACTCCCCAGGGGAGCCTTTACGCAGCCCCACATGCAACTGGACCCTCCGGGTTCGCTGTTCATGAGCAAACCTAAACGTAGCCCTAGCCGTCATCGGAGACGACTGAAAAATCAGGCCCCAGGAAATGCGTTGCAAGCCCCTTTGGACCATCCAAAAGTGCCCCCAAAGGAAGGCTTTGGGTACAAGTGATCTCCCCAGGGGAGCCTTTACACAGCCCCACATGCAACTGGACCCTCCGGGTTCGCTGTTCCTGAGCAAATCTAAACGTAGCCCTAGCCGTCATCGCAGACGACTGAAAAATCAGGCCCCAGGAAATGCGTTGCGAGCCCCTTTGGACCATCCAAAAGTGCCCGCAAAGGAAGGCTTTGGGTACAAGAGAACTCCCCAGGGGAGCCTTTACGCAGCCCCACATGCAACTGGACCCTCCGGGTTCGCTGTTCCTGAGCAAACCTAAACGTAGCCCTGGCCGTCATCGGAGACGACTGAAAAATCAGGCCCCAGGAAATGCGTTGCGAGCCGTTTTGGACCATCCAAAAGTGCCCCCAAATGAAGGCTTTGGGTACATCTGAAGTTCCCAGGGGAGCCTTTACACAGCCCCATATGCAACTGGACGCTCCGAGCTCGCTGTTTCCGAGCATCCCTAAACATAGCCCTAGCAGTCATCGGAGACGAGTGAAAAATCAGGCCCCAGGAAATGCGTTACGAGCCCTTTTCGCCCATCCAAAAGTGCCCCCAAAGGAAGGCTTTGGGTACAAGTGATCTCCCCAGGGGAGCCTTTACGCAGCCCCACATGCAACTGGACCCTCTGCATTCGCTGTATCCCAGCATCCCTAAACATAGCCCTAGCCGGCATCGAAGACGACTGAAAAATCAGGCCCCAGGAAATGCGTTGCGAGCCCTTTTCGCCCATCCAAAAGTGCCCCCAAAGGAAGGCTTTGGGTACAAGTGAACTCCCCAGGGGAGTCTTTACGCAGCCCCACATGCAACTGGACCCTCCGCGTTCGCTGTTTCCGAGCATCCCTAAACATAGCCCTAGCCGGCATCGATAACGAATGTAAAATCAGGCCCCAGGAAATGCGTTCCGAGGCCTTTTCGCCCATCCAAAAGTGCCCCCAAAGGAAGGCTTTGGGTACAAGAGAACTCCCCAGGGGAGCCTTTACGCAGCCCCACATGCAATTGGACCCTTCGGGTTCGATTTTTCCGAGCAACCCTAAATATATCCCTAGGCGGCATGGGAGAAGACTGAAAACCCGGGCCCCAGAAAACGCGTTGCAAGCCACTTTGGACCATCCAAAAGTGTCACCAAAGGAAGGCTTTGGGTACAAGAGAACTCCCCAGGGGAGCCTTTACGCAGCCCCACATGCAACTGGACCCTCCGGGTTCGCTGTTCCTGAGCAAACCTAAACGTAGCCCTGGCCGTCATCGGAGACGACTGAAAAATCAGGCCCCAGGAAATGCGTTGCGAGCCGCTTTGGACCATCCAAAAGTGCCCCCAAAGGAAGGCTTTGGGTACAAGTGAACTCCCCAGGGGAGCCTTTACGCAGTCCCACATGCAACTGGACCCTCCGCGTTCGCTGTTTCCGAGCATCCATAAACATAGCCCTAGCAGTCATCAGAGACGACTGAAAAATCAGGCCCCAGGAAATGCGTTACGAGCCCTTTTCGCCCATCCAAAAGTGCCCCCAAAGGAAGGCTTTGGGTACAAGTGAACTCCCCAGGGGAGCCTTTACGCAGCCCCACATGCAACTGGAACCTCCAGGTTCGCTGTTTCCCAGCATCCCTAAACATAGCCCTAGCCGGCATCGAAGACGACTGAAAAATCAGGCCCCAGGAAATGCGTTGCAAGCCCTTTTCGCCCATCCAAAAGTGCCCCCAAAGGAACGCTTTGGGTACAAGAGAACTCCCCAGGGGAGCCTTTACGCAGCCCCACATGCAACTGGACCCTTCGGGTTCGATTTTTCCGAGCAACCCTAAATATATCACTAGCCGGCATGGGAGAAGACTGAAAACCCGGGCCCCAGAAAACGCGTTGCAAGCCCCTTTGGACCATCCAAAACTGTCACCAAAGGAAGGCTTTGGGTACAAGAGAACTCCCCAGGGGAGCCTTTACGCAGCCCCACATGCAACTGGACCCTCCGGGTTCGCTGTTCCTGAGCAAACCTAAACGTAGCCCTGGCCGTCATAGGAGACGACTGAAAAATCAGGCCCCAGGAAATGCGTTGCGAGCCCCTTAGGACCATCCAAAAGTGCCCCCAAAGGAAGGCTTTCGGTACAAGTGAACTCCCCAGGGGAGCCTTTACGCAGCCCCACATGCAACTGGACCCTCCGCGTTCGCTGTTTCCGAGCATCCCTAAACATAGCCCTAGCCGGCATCGATGACGACTGTAAAATCAGGCCCCAGGAAATGCGTTCCGAGGCCTTTTCGCCCATCCAAAAGTGCCCCCAAAGGAAGGCTTTGGGTACAAGAGAACTCCCCAGGGGAGCCTTTACGCAGCCCCACATGCAATTGGACCCTTCGGGTTCGATTTTTCCGAGCAACCCTAAATATATCCCTAGGCGGCATGGGAGAAGACTGAAAACCCGGGCCCCAGAAAACGCGTTGCAAGCCACTTTGGACCATCCAAAAGTGTCACCAAAGGAAGGCTTTGGGTACAAGAGAACTCCCCAGGGGAGCCTTTACGCAGCCCCACATGCAACTGGACCCTCCGGGTTCGCTGTTCCTGAGCAAACCTAAACGTAGCCCTGGCCGTCATCGGAGACGACTGAAAAATCAGGCCCCAGGAAATGCGTTGCGAGCCGTTTTGGACCATCCAAAAGTGCCCCCAAATGAAGGCTTTGGGTACATCTGAAGTTCCCAGGGGAGCCTTTACACAGCCCCATATGCAACTGGACGCTCCGAGCTCGCTGTTTCCGAGCATCCCTAAACATAGCCCTAGCAGTCATCGGAGACGAGTGAAAAATCAGGCCCCAGGAAATGCGTTACGAGCCCTTTTCGCCCATCCAAAAGTGCCCCCAAAGGAAGGCTTTGGGTACAAGTGATCTCCCCAGGGGAGCCTTTACGCAGCCCCACATGCAACTGGACCCTCTGCATTCGCTGTATCCCAGCATCCCTAAACATAGCCCTAGCCGGCATCGAAGACGACTGAAAAATCAGGCCCCAGGAAATGCGTTGCGAGCCCTTTTCGCCCATCCAAAAGTGCCCCCAAAGGAAGGCTTTGGGTACAAGAGAACTCCCCAGGGGAGCCTTTACGCAGCCCCACATGCAATTGGACCCTTCGGGTTCGATTTTTCCGAGCAACCCTAAATATATCCCTAGGCGGCATGGGAGAAGACTGAAAACCCGGGCCCCAGAAAACGCGTTGCAAGCCACTTTGGACCATCCAAAAGTGTCACCAAAGGAAGGCTTTGGGTACAAGAGAACTCCCCAGGGGAGCCTTTACGCAGCCCCACATGCAACTGGACCCTCCGGGTTCGCTGTTCCTGAGCAAACCTAAACGTAGCCCTGGCCGTCATCGGAGACGACTGAAAAATCAGGCCCCAGGAAATGCGTTGCGAGCCGCTTTGGACCATCCAAAAGTGCCCCCAAAGGAAGGCTTTGGGTACAAGTGAACTCCCCAGGGGAGCCTTTACGCAGTCCCACATGCAACTGGACCCTCCGCGTTCGCTGTTTCCGAGCATCCATAAACATAGCCCTAGCAGTCATCAGAGACGACTGAAAAATCAGGCCCCAGGAAATGCGTTACGAGCCCTTTTCGCCCATCCAAAAGTGCCCCCAAAGGAAGGCTTTGGGTACAAGTGAACTCCCCAGGGGAGCCTTTACGCAGCCCCACATGCAACTGGAACCTCCAGGTTCGCTGTTTCCCAGCATCCCTAAACATAGCCCTAGCCGGCATCGAAGACGACTGAAAAATCAGGCCCCAGGAAATGCGTTGCAAGCCCTTTTCGCCCATCCAAAAGTGCCCCCAAAGGAACGCTTTGGGTACAAGAGAACTCCCCAGGGGAGCCTTTACGCAGCCCCACATGCAACTGGACCCTTCGGGTTCGATTTTTCCGAGCAACCCTAAATATATCACTAGCCGGCATGGGAGAAGACTGAAAACCCGGGCCCCAGAAAACGCGTTGCAAGCCCCTTTGGACCATCCAAAACTGTCACCAAAGGAAGGCTTTGGGTACAAGAGAACTCCCCAGGGGAGCCTTTACGCAGCCCCACATGCAACTGGACCCTCCGGGTTCGCTGTTCCTGAGCAAACCTAAACGTAGCCCTGGCCGTCATAGGAGACGACTGAAAAATCAGGCCCCAGGAAATGCGTTGCGAGCCCCTTAGGACCATCCAAAAGTGCCCCCAAAGGAAGGCTTTCGGTACAAGTGAACTCCCCAGGGGAGCCTTTACGCAGCCCCACATGCAACTGGACCCTCCGCGTTCGCTGTTTCCGAGCATCCCTAAACATAGCCCTAGCCGGCATCGATGACGACTGTAAAATCAGGCCCCAGGAAATGCGTTCCGAGGCCTTTTCGCCCATCCAAAAGTGCCCCCAAAGGAAGGCTTTGGGTACAAGAGAACTCCCCAGGGGAGCCTTTACGCAGCCCCACATGCAATTGGACCCTTCGGGTTCGATTTTTCCGAGCAACCCTAAATATATCCCTAGGCGGCATGGGAGAAGACTGAAAACCCGGGCCCCAGAAAACGCGTTGCAAGCCACTTTGGACCATCCAAAAGTGTCACCAAAGGAAGGCTTTGGGTACAAGAGAACTCCCCAGGGGAGCCTTTACGCAGCCCCACATGCAACTGGACCCTCCGGGTTCGCTGTTCCTGAGCAAACCTAAACGTAGCCCTGGCCGTCATCGGAGACGACTGAAAAATCAGGCCCCAGGAAATGCGTTGCGAGCCGCTTTGGACCATCCAAAAGTGCCCCCAAAGGAAGGCTTTGGGTACAAGTGAACTCCCCAGGGGAGCCTTTACGCAGTCCCACATGCAACTGGACCCTCCGCGTTCGCTGTTTCCGATCATCCATAAACATAGCCCTAGCAGTCATCAGAGACGACTGAAAAATCAGGCCCCAGGAAATGCGTTACGAGCCCTTTTCGCCCATCCAAAAGTGCCCGCAAAGGAAGGCTTTGGGTACAAGTGAACTCCCCAGGGGAGCCTTTACGCAGCCCCACATGCAACTGGAACCTCCAGGTTCGCTGTTTCCCAGCATCCCTAAACATAGCCCTAGCCGGCATCGAAGACGACTGAAAAATCAGGCCCCAGGAAATGCGTTGCAAGCCCTTTTCGCCCATCCAAAAGTGCCCCCAAAGGAACGCTTTGGGTACAAGAGAACTCCCCAGGGGAGCCTTTACGCAGCCCCACATGCAACTGGACCCTTCGGGTTCGATTTTTCCGAGCAACCCTAAATATATCACTAGCCGGCATGGGAGAAGACTGAAAACCCGGGCCCCAGAAAACGCGTTGCAAGCCCCTTTGGACCATCCAAAAGTGTCACCAAAGGAAGGCTTTGGGTATAAGAGAACTCCCCAGGGGAGCCTTTACGCAGCCCCACATGCAACTGGACCCTCCGGGTTCGCTGTTCCTGAGCAAACCTAAACGTAGCCCTGGCCGTCATAGGAGACGACTGAAAAATCAGGCCCCAGGAAATGCGTTGCGAGCCCCTTAGGACCATCCAAAAGTGCCCCCAAAGGAAGGCTTTCGGTACATCTGAAGTTCCCAGGGCAGCCTTTACGCAGCCCCATATGCAACTGGACCCTCCGAGTTCGCTGTTTCCGAGCATCCCTAAACATAGCCCTAGCAGTCATCGGAGACGACTGAAAAATCAGGCCCCAGGAAATGCGTTACGAGCCCTTTTCGCCCATCCAAAAGTGCCCGCAAAGGAAGGCTTTGGGTACAAGTGATCTCCCCAGGGGAGCCTTTACGCAGCCCCACATGCAACTGGACCCTCCGCGTTCGATGTATCCCAGCATCCCTAAACACAGCCCTAGCCGGCATCGAAGACGACTGAAAAATCAGGCCCCAGGAAATGCGTTGCGAGCCCTTTTCGCCCATCCAAAAGTGCCCCCAAAGGAAGGCTTTGGGTACAAGTGAACTCCCCAGGGGAGCCTTTACGCAGCCCCACATGCAACTGGACCCTCGGCGTTCGCTTTTTCCGAGCATCCATAAACATAGCCCTAGCAGTCATCAGAGACGACTGAAAAATCAGGCCCCAGGAAATGCGTTACGAGCCCTTTTCTCCCATCCAAAAGTGCCCGCAAAGGAAGGCTTTGGGTACAAGTGATCTCCCCAGGGGAGCTTTTACGCAGCCCCACATGCAACTGGACCCTCCGGGTTCGCTGTTCCTGAGCAAAACGAAATGTAGCCCTGGCCGTCATCGGAGACGACTGAAAAATCAGGCCCCAGGAAATGCGTTCCGAGCCCTTTTCGCCCATCCAAATGTGCCCCCAAATGAAGACTTTGGGTACAAGAGAACTCCCCAGGGGAGCCTTTACGCAGCCCCACATGCAACTGGACCCTTCGGGTTCGATTTTTCCGAGCAACCCTAAATATATCCCTAGGCGGCATGGGAGAAGACTGAAAACCCGGGCCCCAGAAAACGCGTTGCAAGCCCTTTTCGCCCATCCAAAAGTGCCCGCAAAGGAAGGCTTTGGGTACAAGTGAACTCCCCAGGGGAGCCTTTACGCAGCCCCACATCCAACGGGACCCTTCGGGTTCGCTGTTTCCGAGCATCCCTAAACATAGCCCTAGACGGCATGGGAGACGACTGAAAAATCAGGCCCCAGGAAATGCGTTGCGAGCCGCATTGGACCATCGAAAAGTGCCCCCAAAGGAAGGCTTTGGGTACATCTGAAGTTCCCAGGGGAGCCTTTACACAGCCCCATATGCAACTGGACCCTCCGAGCTCGCTGTTTCCGAGCATCCCTAAACGTATCCCTAGCCGTCATCGGAGACGACTGAAAAATCAGGCCCCAGGAAATGCGTTACGAGCCCGTTTCGCCCATCCAAAAGTGCCCGCAAAGGAAGGCTTTGGGTACAAGTGATCTCCCCAGGGGAGCCTTTACGCAGCCCCACATGCAACTGGACCCTCCGCGTTCGCTGTTTCCCAGCATCCCTAATCATAGCCCTAGCCGGCATCGAAGACGACTGAAAAATCAGGCCCCAGGAAATGCGTTGCGAGCCCTTTTCGCCCATCCAAAAGTGCCCCCAAAGGAAGGCTTTGGGTACAAGAGAACTCCCCAGGGGAGCCTTTATGCAGCCGCACATGCAACTGGACCCTTCGGGTTCGATTTTTCCGAGCAACCCTAAATATATCCCTAGGAGTCATATAAGAAGACTGAAAACCCGGGCCCCAGAAAACGCGTTGCAAGCCCCTTTGGACCTTCCAGAACTGTCACCAAAGGAAGGCTTTGGGTACAAGAGAACTCCCCAGGGGAGCCTTTACGCAGCCCCACATGCAACTGGACCCTCCGGGTTCGCTGTTCCTGAGCAAACCTAAACGTAGCTTTGGCCGTCATCGGAGACGACTGAAAAATCAGGCCCCAGGAAATGCGTTGCGAGCCCCTTAGGACCATCCAAAAGTGCCCCCAAAGGAAGGCTTTCAGTACATCTGAAGTTCCCAGGGCAGCCTTTACGCAGCCCCATATGCAACTGGATCCTCCGAATTTCCTGTTTCCGAACATCCCTAAACATAGCCCTAGCAGTCATCGGAGACGACTGAAAAATCAGGCCCCAGGAAATGCGTTACGAGGCATTTTCGCCCATCCAAAAGTGCCCGCAAAGGAAGGCTTTGGGTACAAGAGAACTCCCCAGGGGAGCCTTTATGCAGCCCCACATGCAACTGGACCCTCCGGGTTCGCTGTTCCTGAGCAAACCTAAACGTAGCCCTGGCCGTCATAGGAGACGACTTAAAAATCAGGCCCCAGGAAATGCCTTGCGAGCCCTTTTCGCCCATCCAAAAGTGCCCCCAAAGGAAGGCTTTGGGTAGAAGTGAACTCCCCAGGGGAGCCTTTACGCAGCCCCACATGCAACTGGACCCTCCGGGTTCGCTGTTTCCGAGCATGCCTAAACATATCCCTAGCCAGCATCGATGGAGACTGAAAAATCAGGCCCCAGGAAATGCGTTACGAGCCCTTTTCGCCCATCCAAAAGTGCCCCCAAAAGAAGGCTTTGGGTACAAGTGAACTCCCCAGGGGAGCCTTTACGCAGCCCCACATGCAACTGGACCCTCCGGGTTCGCTGTTCCTGAGCAAACCTAAACGTAGACCTGGCCGTCATAGGAGACTACTGAAAAATCAGGCCCCAGGAAATGTGTTGCGAGCCCTTTTCGCCCATCCAAAAGTGTCACCAAAGGAAGGCTTTGGGTACAAGTGAACTCCCCAGGGGAGCCTTTACGCAGCCCCACATGCAACTGGACCCTCCGCGTTCGCTGTTTCCGAGCATCCCTAAACACAGCCCTAGCCGGCATCGAAGACGACTGAAAAATCAGGCCCCAGGAAATGCGTTGCGAGCCGCTTTGGACCATCCAAAAGTGCCCCAAAAGGAAGGCTTTGGGTACAAATGAAGTTCCCAGGGGAGCCTTTACACAGCCCCATATGCAACTGGACCCTCCGAGCTCGCTGTTTCCCAGCATCCCTAAACATAGCCCTAGCCGGCATCGGAGACGGCTGAAAAATCAGGCCCCAGGAAATGCATTGCGAGCCCTTTTCGCCCATCCAAAAGTGCCCCCAACGGAAGGCTTTGGGTACAAGAGAACTCCCCAGGGGAGCCTTTATGCAGCCCCACATGCAATTGGACCCTTCGGGTTAGATTTTTCCGAGCAACCCTAAATATATCCCTAGGCGGCATGGGAGAAGACTGAAAACCCGGGCCCCAGAAAACGCGTTGCAAGCCCCTTTGTACCATCCAAAAGTGTCACCAAAGGAAGGCTTTGGGTACAAGAGAACTCCCCAGGGGAGCCTTTACGCAGCCCCACATGCAACTGGACCCTCCGGGTTCGCTGTTCCTGAGCAAACCTAAACGTAGCCCTGGCCGTCATCGGAGACGACTGAAAAATCAGGCCCCAGGAAATGAGTTGCGAGCCGCTTTGGACAATCAAAAGTGCCCCCAAAGGAAGGCTTTGGGTACAAGTGAACTCCCCAGGGGAGCCTTTACGCAGTCCCACATGCAACTGGACCCTCGGCGTTCGCTGTTTCCGAGCATCCATAAACATAGCCCTAGCAGTCATCAGAGACGACTGAAAAATCAGGCCCCAGGAAATGCGTTACGAGCCCTTTTCTCCCATCCAAAAGTGCCCGCAAAGGAAGGCTTTGGGTACAAGTGATCTCCCCAGGGGAGCCTTTACGCAGCCCCACATGCAACTGGACCCTCCGGGTTCGCTGTTTCCGAGCAACCCTAAACATAGCCCTAGCCGGCATCGATGACGACTGAAAAATCAGGCCCCAGGAAATGCGTTACGAGCCCTTTTCGCCCATCCAAAAGTGCCCCCAAAGGAAGGCTTTCGGTACAAGTGAACTCTCCAGGGGAGCCTTTACGCAGCCCCACATGCAACTGGACCCTCCGGGTTCGATTTTTCCGAGCAACCCTAAATATATCCCTAGGCGGCATGGGAGAAGACTGAAAACCCGGGCCCCAGAAAACGCGTTGCAAGCCACTTTGGACCATCCAAAAGTGCCCGCAAAGGAAGGCTTTGGGTACAAGAGAACTCCCCAGGGGAGCCTTTACGCAGCCCCACATGCAACTGGACCCTCCGGGTTCGCTGTTCCTGAGCAAACCTAAACGTAGCCCTGGCCGTCATCGGAGACGACTTAAAAATCCGGCCCCAGGAAATGTGTTGCGAGCCCTTTTCGCCCATCCAAAAGTGTCACAAAAGGAAGGCTTTGGGTAGAAGTGAACTCCCCAGGGGAGCCTTTACGCAGCCCCACATGCAACTGGACCCTCCGGGTTCGCTGTTTCCGAGCATGCCTAAACATATCCCTAGCCAGCATCGATGACGACTGAAAAATCAGGCCCCAGGAAATGCGTTACGAACCCTTTTCGCCCATCCAAAAGTGCCCCCAAAGGAAGGCTTTGGGTACAAGAGAACTCCCCAGGGGAGCCTTTACGCAGCCCCACATGCAACTGGACCCTCCGGGTTCGCTGTTCCTGAGCAAACCTAAACGTAGACCTGGACGTCATAGGAGACTACTGAAAAATCAGGCCCCAGGAAATGTGTTGCGAGCCCTTTTCGCCCATCCAAAAGTGTCACCAAAGGAAGGCTTTGGGTACAAGAGAACTCCCCAGGGGAGCCTTTACGCAGCCCCACATGCAACTGGACCCTCCGCGTTCGCTGTTTCCGAGCATCCCTAAACACAGCCCTAGCCGGCATCGAAGACGACTGAAAAATCAGGCCCCAGGAAATGCGTTGCGAGCCGCTTTGGACCATCCAAAAGTGCCCCCAAAGGAAGGCTTTGGGTACAAATGAAGTTCCCAGGGGAGCCTTTACGCAGTCCCATATGCAACTGGACCCTCCGAGCTCGCTGTTTCCCAGCATCCCTAAACATAGCCCTAGCCGGCATCGGAGACGGCTGAAAAATCAGGCCCCAGGAAATGCGTTGCGAGCCCCTTAGGACCATCCAAAAGTGCCCCAAAGGAAGGCTTTCGGTACATCTGAAGTTCCCAGGGCAGCCTTTACGCAGCCCCATATGCAACTGGATCCTCCGAATTTCCTGTTTCCGAACATCCCTAAACATAGCCCTAGCAGTCATCGGAGACGACTGAAAAATCAGGCCCCAGGAAATGCGTTACGAGGCATTTTCGCCCATCCAAAAGTGTCACCAAAGGAAGGCTTTGGATACAAGTGATCTCCCCAGGGGAGCCTTTACGCAGCCCCACATGCAACTGGACCCTCCGGGTTCGCTGTTCCTGAGCAAACCGAAATGTAGCCCTGGCCGTCATCGAAGATGTGTGAAAAATCAGGTCCCAGGAAATGCGTTCCGAGCCCTTTTCGCCCATCCAAAAGTGCCCCCAAAGGAACGCTTTGGGTACAAGAGAACTCCCCAGGGGAGCCTTTATGCAGCCCCACATGCAACTGGACCCTCCGGGTTCGCTGTTCCTGAGCAAACCTAAACGTAGCCCTGGCCGTCATAGGAGACGACTTAAAAATCAGGCCCCAGGAAATGCGTTGCGAGCCCTTTTCGCCCATCCAAAAGTGCCCCCAAAGGAAGGCTTTGGGTAGAAGTGAACTCCCCAGGGGAGCCTTTACGCAGCCCCACATGCAACTGGACCCTCCGGGTTCGCTGTTTCCGAGCATGCCTAAACATATCCCTAGCCAGCATCGATGGAGACTGAAAAATCAGGCCCCAGGAAATGCGTTACGAGCCCTTTTCGCCCATCCAAAAGTGCCCCCAAAAGAAGGCTTTGGGTACAAGTGAACTCCCCAGGGGAGCCTTTACGCAGCCCCACATGCAACTGGACCCTCCGGGTTCGCTGTTCCTGAGCAAACCTAAACGTAGACCTGGCCGTCATAGGAGACTACTGAAAAATCAGGCCCCAGGAAATGTGTTGCGAGCCCTTTTCGCCCATCCAAAAGTGTCACCAAAGGAAGGCTTTGGGTACAAGTGAACTCCCCAGGGGAGCCTTTACGCAGCCCCACATGCAACTGGACCCTCCGCGTTCGCTGTTTCCGAGCATCCCTAAACACAGCCCTAGCCGGCATCGAAGACGACTGAAAAATCAGGCCCCAGGAAATGCGTTGCGAGCCGCTTTGGACCATCCAAAAGTGCCCCCAAAGGAAGGCTTTGGGTACAAATGAAGTTCCCAGGGGAGCCTTTACACAGCCCCATATGCAACTGGACCCTCCGAGCTCGCTGTTTCCCAGCATCCCTAAACATAGCCCTAGCCGGCATCGGAGACGGCTGAAAAATCAGGCCCCAGGAAATTCATTGCGAGCCCTTTTCGCCCATCCAAAAGTGCCCCCAAAGGAAGGCTTTGGGTACAAGAGAACTCCCCAGGGGAGCCTTTATGCAGCCCCACATGCAATTGGACCCTTCGGGTTCGATTTTTCCGAGCAACCCTAAATATATCCCTAGGCGGCATGGGAGAACACTGAAAACCCGGGCCCCAGAAAACGCGTTGCAAGCCCCTTTGGACCATCCAAAAGTGTCACCAAAGGAAGGCTTTGGGTACAAGAGAACTCCCCAGGGGAGCCTTTACGCAGCCCCACATGCAACTGGACCCTCCGGGTTCGCTGTTCCTGTGCAAACCTAAACGTAGCCCTGGCCGTCATCGGAGACGACTGAAAAATCAGGCCCCAGGAAATGCGTTGCGAGCCGCTTTGGACCATCCAAAAGTGCCCCCAAAGGAAGGCTTTGGGTACAAGTGAACTCCCCAGGGGAGCCTTTACGCAGTCCCACAAGCAACTGGACCCTCGGCGTTCGCTTTTTCCGAGCATCCATAAACATAGCCCTAGCAGTCATCAGAGACGACTGAAAAATCAGGCCCCAGGAAATGCGTTACGAGCCCTTTTCTCCCATCCAAAAGTGCCCGCAAAGGAAGGCTTTGGGTACAAGTGATCTCCCCAGGGGAGCTTTTACGCAGCCCCACATGCAACTGGACCCTCCGGGTTCGCTGTTCCTGAGCAAAACGAAATGTAGCCCTGGCCGTCATCGGAGACGACTGAAAAATCAGGCCCCAGGAAATGCGTTCCGAGCCCTTTTCGCCCATCCAAATGTGCCCCCAAATGAAGACTTTGGGTACAAGAGAACTCCCCAGGGGAGCCTTTACGCAGCCCCACATGCAACTGGACCCTTCGGGTTCGATTTTTCCGAGCAACCCTAAATATATCCCTAGGCGGCATGGGAGAAGACTGAAAACCCGGGCCCCAGAAAACGCGTTGCAAGCCCTTTTCGCCCATCCAAAAGTGCCCGCAAAGGAAGGCTTTGGGTACAAGTGAACTCCCCAGGGGAGCCTTACGCAGCCCCACATCCAACGGGACCCTTCGGGTTCGCTGTTTCCGAGCATCCCTAAACATAGCCCTAGACGGCATGGGAGACGACTGAAAAATCAGGCCCCAGGAAATGCGTTGCGAGCCGCATTGGACCATCGAAAAGTGCCCCCAAAGGAAGGCTTTGGGTACATCTGAAGTTCCCAGGGGAGCCTTTACACAGCCCCATATGCAACTGGACCCTCCGAGCTCGCTGTTTCCGAGCATCCCTAAACGTATCCCTAGCCGTCATCGGAGACGACTGAAAAATCAGGCCCCAGGAAATGCGTTACGAGCCCGTTTCGCCCATCCAAAAGTGCCCGCAAAGGAAGGCTTTGGGTACAAGTGATCTCCCCAGGGGAGCCTTTACGCAGCCCCACATGCAACTGGACCCTCCGCGTTCGCTGTTTCCCAGCATCCCTAATCATAGCCCTAGCCGGCATCGAAGACGACTGAAAAATCAGGCCCCAGGAAATGCGTTGCGAGCCCTTTTCGCCCATCCAAAAGTGCCCCCAAAGGAAGGCTTTGGGTACAAGAGAACTCCCCAGGGGAGCCTTTATGCAGCCGCACATGCAACTGGACCCTTCGGGTTCGATTTTTCCGAGCAACCCTAAATATATCCCTAGGAGTCATATAAGAAGACTGAAAACCCGGGCCCCAGAAAACGCGTTGCAAGCCCCTTTGGACCTTCCAGAACTGTCACCAAAGGAAGGCTTTGGGTACAAGAGAACTCCCCAGGGGAGCCTTTACGCAGCCCCACATGCAACTGGACCCTCCGGGTTCGCTGTTCCTGAGCAAACCTAAACGTAGCTTTGGCCGTCATCGGAGACGACTGAAAAATCAGGCCCCAGGAAATGCGTTGCGAGCCCCTTAGGACCATCCAAAAGTGCCCCCAAAGGAAGGCTTTCAGTACATCTGAAGTTCCCAGGGCAGCCTTTACGCAGCCCCATATGCAACTGGATCCTCCGAATTTCCTGTTTCCGAACATCCCTAAACATAGCCCTAGCAGTCATCGGAGACGACTGAAAAATCAGGCCCCAGGAAATGCGTTACGAGGCATTTTCGCCCATCCAAAAGTGCCCGCAAAGGAAGGCTTTGGGTACAAGAGAACTCCCCAGGGGAGCCTTTATGCAGCCCCACATGCAACTGGACCCTCCGGGTTCGCTGTTCCTGAGCAAACCTAAACGTAGCCCTGGCCGTCATAGGAGACGACTTAAAAATCAGGCCCCAGGAAATGCCTTGCGAGCCCTTTTCGCCCATCCAAAAGTGCCCCCAAAGGAAGGCTTTGGGTAGAAGTGAACTCCCCAGGGGAGCCTTTACGCAGCCCCACATGCAACTGGACCCTCCGGGTTCGCTGTTTCCGAGCATGCCTAAACATATCCCTAGCCAGCATCGATGGAGACTGAAAAATCAGGCCCCAGGAAATGCGTTACGAGCCCTTTTCGCCCATCCAAAAGTGCCCCCAAAAGAAGGCTTTGGGTACAAGTGAACTCCCCAGGGGAGCCTTTACGCAGCCCCACATGCAACTGGACCCTCCGGGTTCGCTGTTCCTGAGCAAACCTAAACGTAGACCTGGCCGTCATAGGAGACTACTGAAAAATCAGGCCCCAGGAAATGTGTTGCGAGCCCTTTTCGCCCATCCAAAAGTGTCACCAAAGGAAGGCTTTGGGTACAAGTGAACTCCCCAGGGGAGCCTTTACGCAGCCCCACATGCAACTGGACCCTCCGCGTTCGCTGTTTCCGAGCATCCCTAAACACAGCCCTAGCCGGCATCGAAGACGACTGAAAAATCAGGCCCCAGGAAATGCGTTGCGAGCCGCTTTGGACCATCCAAAAGTGCCCCAAAAGGAAGGCTTTGGGTACAAATGAAGTTCCCAGGGGAGCCTTTACACAGCCCCATATGCAACTGGACCCTCCGAGCTCGCTGTTTCCCAGCATCCCTAAACATAGCCCTAGCCGGCATCGGAGACGGCTGAAAAATCAGGCCCCAGGAAATGCATTGCGAGCCCTTTTCGCCCATCCAAAAGTGCCCCCAACGGAAGGCTTTGGGTACAAGAGAACTCCCCAGGGGAGCCTTTATGCAGCCCCACATGCAATTGGACCCTTCGGGTTAGATTTTTCCGAGCAACCCTAAATATATCCCTAGGCGGCATGGGAGAAGACTGAAAACCCGGGCCCCAGAAAACGCGTTGCAAGCCCCTTTGGACCATCCAAAAGTGTCACCAAAGGAAGGCTTTGGGTACAAGAGAACTCCCCAGGGGAGCCTTTACGCAGCCCCACATGCAACTGGACCCTCCGGGTTCGCTGTTCCTGAGCAAACCTAAACGTAGCCCTGGCCGTCATCGGAGACGACTGAAAAATCAGGCCCCAGGAAATGAGTTGCGAGCCGCTTTGGACAATCAAAAGTGCCCCCAAAGGAAGGCTTTGGGTACAAGTGAACTCCCCAGGGGAGCCTTTACGCAGTCCCACATGCAACTGGACCCTCGGCGTTCGCTGTTTCCGAGCATCCATAAACATAGCCCTAGCAGTCATCAGAGACGACTGAAAAATCAGGCCCCAGGAAATGCGTTACGAGCCCTTTTCTCCCATCCAAAAGTGCCCGCAAAGGAAGGCTTTGGGTACAAGTGATCTCCCCAGGGGAGCCTTTACGCAGCCCCACATGCAACTGGACCCTCCGGGTTCGCTGTTTCCGAGCAACCCTAAACATAGCCCTAGCCGGCATCGATGACGACTGAAAAATCAGGCCCCAGGAAATGCGTTACGAGCCCTTTTCGCCCATCCAAAAGTGCCCCCAAAGGAAGGCTTTCGGTACAAGTGAACTCTCCAGGGGAGCCTTTACGCAGCCCCACATGCAACTGGACCCTCCGGGTTCGATTTTTCCGAGCAACCCTAAATATATCCCTAGGCGGCATGGGAGAAGACTGAAAACCCGGGCCCCAGAAAACGCGTTGCAAGCCCTTTTCGCCCATCCAAAAGTGCCCGCAAAGGAAGGCTTTGGGTACAAGTGAACTCCCCAGGGGAGCCTTTACGCAGCCCCACATCCAACGGGACCCTTCGGGTTCGCTGTTTCCGAGCATCCCTAAACATAGCCCTAGACGGCATCGAAGACGACTGAAAAATCAGGCCCCAGGAAATGCGTTGCGAGCCGCTTTGGACCATCGAAAAGTGCCCCCAAAGGAAGGCTTTGGGTACATCTGAAGTTCCCAGGGGAGCCTTTACACAGCCCCATATGCAACTGGACCCTCCGAGCTCGCTGTTTCCGAGCATCCCTAAACGTATCCCTAGCCGTCATCGGAGACGACTGAAAAATCAGGCCCCAGGAAATGCGTTACGAGCCCTTTTCGCCCATCCAAAAGTGCCCGCAAAGGAAGGCTTTGGGTACAAGTGATCTCCCCAGGGGAGCCTTTACGCAGCCCCACATGCAACTGGACCCTCCGCGTTCGCTGTTTCCCAGCATCCCTAATCATAGCCCTAGCCGGCATCGAAGACGACTGAAAAATCAGGCCCCAGGAAATGCGTTGCGAGCCCTTTTCGCCCATCCAAAAGTGCCCCCAAAGGAAGGCTTTGGGTACAAGAGAACTCCCTAGGGGAGCCTTTACGCAGCCCCACATTCAACTGGACCCTTCGGGTTCAATTTTTCCGAGCAACCCTAAATATATCCCTAGCCAGCATGGGAGAAAACTGAAAACCCGGGCCCCAGAAAAACGCGTTGCAAGCCCCTTTGGACCATCCAAAAGTGTCACCAAAGGAAGGCTTTGGGTACAAGAGAACTCCCCAGGGGAGCCTTTACGCAGCCCCACATGCAACTGGACCCTCCGGGTTCGCTGTTTCCGAGCATCCCTAAACATAGCATAAGCCGGCATCGGAGACGACTGAAAAATCAGGCCCCAGGAAATGCGTTGCGAGCCGCTTTGGACCATCCAAAAGTGCCCCCAAAGGAAGGCTTTGGGTACAAGTGAACTCCCCAGGGGAGCCTTTACGCAGCCCCACATGCAACTGGACCCTCCGTGTTCGATTTTTCCAAGCAACCCTAAATATATCCCTAGCCGGCATGGGAGAAGACTGAAAACCCGGGCCCCAGAAAACGCGTTGCAAGCCCCTTTGGACCATCCAAAAGTGCCCCCAAAGGAAGGCTTTGGGTACAAGTGAACTCCCCAGGGGAGCCTTTACGCAGCCCCACATGCAACTGGACCCTTCGGGTTCGATTTTTCCGAGCAACCCTAAATATATCCCTAGCCGGCATGGGAGAAGACTGAAAACCCGGGCCCCAGAAAACGCGTTGCAAGCCCCATTGGACCATCCAAAAGTGTCACCAAAGGAAGGCTTTGGGTACAAGAGAACTCCCCAGGGGAGCCTTTACGCAGCCCCACATGCAACTGGACCCTCCGGGTTCGCTGTTATTGAGCAAACCTAAACGTAGCCCTGGCCGTCATCGGAGACGACTGAACAATCAGGCCCCAGGAAATGCGTTGCAAGCCCCTTTGGACCATCCAAAAGTGCCCCCAAAGGAAGGCTTTGGGTACATCTGAAGTTCCCAGGGGAGCCTTTACGCAGCCCCATATGCAACTGGACCCTCCGAGTTCGCTGTTTCCAAGCATCCCTAAACATAGCCCTAGCAGTCATCGGAGACGACTGAAAAATCAGGCCCCAGGAAATGCGTTCCGAGGCCTTTTCGCCCATCCAAAAGTGTCACCAAAGGAAGGCTTTGGATACAAGTGAACTCCCCAGGGGAGCCTTTACGCAGCCCCACATGCAACTGGACCGTCCGGGTTCGATTTTTCGAACAACCCTAAATATATCCCTAGCCGGCAAGGGAGAAGACTGAAAACCCGGGCCCCAGAAAACGCGTTGCAAGCCCCTTTGGACCATCCAAAAGTGTCATCAAAGGACGGCTTTGGGTACAAGTGAACTCCCCAGGGGAGCCTTTACGCAGCCCCACATGCAACTGGACCGTCCGGGTTCGATTTTTCGAACAACCCTAAATATATCCCTAGCCGCCATGGGAGAAGACTGAAAACCCGGGCCCCAGAAAAGGCGTTGCAAGCCCTTTTCACCCATCCAAAAGTGCCCCCAAAGGAAGGCTTTGGGTACAAGTGAACTCCCCAGGGGAGCCTTTATGCAGCCCCACATGCAACTGGACCCTCCGGGTTCGATTTTTCCGATCAACCCCAAATATATCCCTAGCCGGCATGGGAGAAGACTGAAAACCCAGGCCCCAGAAAACGCGTTGCAAGCCCCTTTGGACCATCCAAAAATGTCACCAAAGGAAGGCTTTGGGTACAAGAGAACTCCCCAGGGGAGCCTTTACGCAGCCCCACATGCAACTGGACCCTCCGGGTTCGCTGTTCATGAGCAAACCTAAACGTAGCCCTAGCCGTCATCGGAGACGACTGAAAAATCAGGCCCCAGGAAATGCGTTACAAGCCCCTTTGGACCATCCAAAAGTGCCCCCAAAGGAAGGCTTTGGGTACAAGTGATCTCCCCAGGGGAGCCTTTACGCAGCCCCACATGCAACTGGACCCTCCGGGTTCGCTGTTCCTGAGCAAACCTAAACATAGCCCTAGCCGGCATCGAAGACGACTGAAAAATCAGGCCCCAGGAAATGCGTTGCGAGCCCTTTTCGCCCATCCAAAAGTGCCCCCAAAGGAAGGCTTTGGGTACAAGAGAACTCCCCAGGGGAGCCTTTATGCAGCCCCACATGCAATTGGACCCTTCGGGTTCGATTTTTCCGAGCAACCCTAAATATATCCCTAGGCGGCATGGGAGAACACTGAAAACCCGGGCCCCAGAAAACGCGTTGCAAGCCCCTTTGGACCATCCAAAAGTGTCACCAAAGGAAGGCTTTGGGTACAAGAGAACTCCCCAGGGGAGCCTTTACGCAGCCCCACATGCAACTGGACCCTCCGGGTTCGCTGTTCCTGAGCAAACCTAAACGTAGCCCTGGCCGTCATCGGAGACGACTGAAAAATCAGGCCCCAGGAAATGCGTTGCGAGCCGCTTTGGACCATCCAAAAGTGCCCCCAAAGAAAGGCTTTGGGTACAAGTGAACTCCCCAGGGGAGCCTTTACGCAGTCCCACATGCAACTGGACCCTCGGCGTTCGCTGTTTCCGAGCATCCATAAACATAGCCCTAGCAGTCATCAGAGATGACTGAAAAATCAGGCCCCAGGAAATGCGTTACGAGCCCTTTTCTCCCATCCAAAAGTGCCCACAAAGGAAGGCTTTGGGTACAAGTGATCTCCCCAGGGGAGCTTTTACGCAGCCCCACATGCAACTGGACCCTCCGGGTTCGCTGTTCCTGAGCAAAACGAAATGTAGCCCTGGCCGTCATCGAAGACGACTGAAAAATCAGGCCCCAGGAAATGCGTTGCGAGCCCTTTTCGCCCATCCAAAAGTGCCCCCAGAGGAAGACTTTGGGTACAAGTGAACTCCCCAGGGGAGCCTTTACGCAGCCCCACATGCAACTGGACCCTCCGGGTTTGCTGTTTCCGAGCATCCCTAAACATAGCCCTAGACGGCATCGATGACGACTGAAAAAATCAGGCCCCAGGAAATGCGTTACGAGCCCTTTTCGCCCATCCAAAAGTGCCCCCAAAGGAAGGCTTTGGGTACAAGAGAACTCCCCAGGGGAGCCTTTACGCAGCCCCACATGCAACTGGACCCTCCGGGTTCGATTTTTCCGAGCAACCCTGAATATATCACTAGCCAGCATGGGAGAAGACTGAAAACCCAGGCCCCAGAAAACGCGTTGCAAGCCCCTTTGGACCATCCAAAAATGTCACCAAAGGAAGGCTTTGGGTACAAGAGAACTCCCCAGGGGACCCTTTACGCAGCCCCACATCCAACGGGACCCTCCGGGTTCGCTGTTTCCGAGCATCCCTAAACATAGCCCTAGCAGTCATCGGAGACGACTGAAAAATCAGGCCCCAGGAAATGCGTTACGAGGCCTTTTCGCCCATCCAAAAGTGCCCGCAAAGGAAGGCTTTGGGTACAAGTGATCTCCCCAGGGGAGCCTTTACGCAGCCCCACATGCAACTGGACCCTCCACGTTCGCTGTTTCCCAGCATCCCTAAACATAGCCCTAGCAGTCATCGGAGACGACTGAAAAATCAGGCCCCAGGAAATGCGTTGCGAGGCCTTTTCGCCCATCCAAAAGTGTCACCAAAGGAAGGCTTTGGATACAAGTGAACTCCCCAGGGGAGCCTTTACGCAGCCCCACATGCAACTGGACCCTCCGTGTTCGATTTTTCCGATCAACCCTAAATATATCCCTAGCCGGCATGGGAGAAGACTGAAAACCCGGGCCCCAGAAAACGCGTTGCAAGCCCCTTTGTACCATCCAAAAGTGTCACCAAAGGAAGGCTTTGGGTACAAGAGAACTCCCCAGGGGAGCCTTTACGCAGCCCCACATGCAACTGGACCCTCCGGGTTCGATTTTTCCGAGCAACCCTAAATATATCCCTAGCCGGCATGGGAGAAGACTGAAAACCCGGGCCCCAGAAAACGCGTTGCAAGCCCCTTTGGACCATCCAAAAGTGTCACCAAAGGAAGGCTTTGGGTACAAGAGAACTCCCCAGGGGAGCCTTTACGCAGCCCCACATGCAACTGGACCCTCCGGGTTCGCTGTTCATGAGCAAACCTAAACGTAGCCCTAGCCGTCATCGGAGACGACTGAAAAATCAGGCCCCAGGAAATGCGTTGAAAGCCCCTTTGGACCATCCAAAAGTGCCCCCAAAGGAAGACTTTAGGTACAAGTGATCTCCCCAGGGGTGCCTTTACGCAGCCCCACATGCAACTGGACCCTCCGGGTTCACTGTTCCTGAGCAAACCTAAACGTAGCCCTAGCCGTCATCGGAGACGAGTGAAAAATCAGGCCCCAGGAAATGCGTTCCGAGGCCTTTTCGCCCATCCAAATGTGCCCCCAAAGGAAGGCTTTGGGTACAAGTGAACTCCCCAGGGGAGCCTTTACGCAGCCCCACATGCAACTGGACCGTCCGGGTTCGCTCTTTCCGAGCAACCCTAAACATAACCCTAGCCGGCATGGGTGAAGACTGAAAACCCGGGCCCCAGAAAACGCGTTGCAAGCCCCTTTGGACCATCCAAAAGTGCCCCCAAAGGAAGGCTTTGGGTACAAGTGATCTCCCCAGGGGAGCCTTTATGCAGCCCCACATGCAACTGGACCCTCCGGGTTCGCTCTTTCCGAGCAACCCTAAACATAACCCTAGCCGGCATGGGGGAAGACTGAAACCCCGGGCCCCAGAAAACGCGTTGCAAGCCCCTTTGGACCATCCCAAAGTGCCCCCAAAGGAAGGCTTTGGGTACAAGTGATCTCCCCAGGGGAGCCTTTACGCAGCCCCACATGCAACTGGACCCTCTGGGTTCGCTGTTTCCCAGCATCCCTAAACATAGCCCTAGCCGGCATCGAAGACGACTGAAAAATCAGGCCCCAGGAAATGCGTTGCGAGCCCTTTTCGCCCATCCCAAAGTGCCCCCAAAGGAAGGCTTTGGGTACAAGTGAACTCCCCAGGGGAGCCTTTACGCAGCCCCACATGCAACTGGACCCTTCGGGTTCGATTTTTCCTAGCAACACTAAATATATCCCTAGACGGCATGGGAGAAGACTGAAAACCCGGGCCCCAGAAAACGCGTTGCAAGCCCCTTTGGACCATCCAAAAGTGTCACCAAAGGAAGGCTTTGGGTACAAGAGAACTCCCCAGGGGAGCCTTTACGCAGCCCCACATGCAACTGGACCCTCCGGGTTCGCTGTTTCCGAGCATCCCTAAACATAGCACAAGCCGGCATCGATGACGACTGTAAAATCAGGCCCCAGGAAATGCGTCACGAGCCCTTTTCGCCCATCCAAAAGTGCCCCCAAAGGAAGGCTTTGGGTACAAGTGAACTCCCCAGGGGAGCCTTTACGCAGCCCCACATGCAACTGGACCCTCCGTGTTCGCTCTTCTTAGCAAATCTAAACGTAGCCCTAGCCGTCATCGCAGACGAATGAAAAATCAGGCCCCAGGAAATGCGTTGCGAGCCCCTTTGGACCAGCCAAAAGTGCCCCCAAAGGAAGGCTTTGGGTACATCTGAAGTTCTCAGGGGAGCCTTTACGCAGCCCCACATGCAACTGGACCATCCGGGTTCGATTTTTCCGATCAACCCTAAATATATCCCTAGCCGGCATGGGAGAAGACTGAAAACCCGGGCCCCAGAAAACGCGTTTCAAGCCCCTTTGGACCATCCAAAAGTGTCACCAAAGGAAGGCTTTGGGTACAAGTGAACTCCCCAGGGGAGCCTTTACGCAGCCCCACATGCAACTGGACCCTCCGGGTTCGATTTTTCCGATCAACCCTAAATATATCCCTAGCCGGCATGGGAGAAGATTGAAAACCCGGGCCCCGAAAATGCGTTGCAAGACCCTTTGGACCATCCAAAAGTGCCCCCAAAGGAAGGCTTTGGGTACAAGAAAACTCCCCAGGGGAGCCTTTACGCAGCCCCACATGCAACTGGACCCTCCGGGTTCGCTGTTCATGAGCAAACCTAAACGTAGCCCTAGCCGTCATCAGAGACGACTGAAAAATCAGGCCCCAGGAAATGCGTTGCAAGCCCTTTTGGACCATCCAATAGTGCCCGCAAAGGAAGGCTTTGGGTACAAGTGAACTCCCCAGGGGAGCCTTTACGCAGCCCCACATGCAACTGGACCCTCTGGTTCGCTGTTCCTGAGCAAACCTAAACATAGCCCTAGCCGTCATCGCATATGAGTGAAAAATCAGGCCCCAGGAAATGTGTTGAGAGCCCCTTTGGACCATCCAAAAGTGTCACCAAAGGAAGGCTTTGGGTACAAGAGAACTCCCCAGGGGAGACTTTACGCAGCCCCACATGCAACTGGACCCTTCGGGTTCGATTATTCCGAGCAACCCTAAATATATCCCTAGCCGGCATGGGAGAAGACTGAAAACCCGGGCCCCAGAAAACGCGTTGCAAGCCCCTTTGGACCATCCAAAAGAGTCACCAAAGGAAGGCTTTGGGTACAAGAGAACTCCCCAGGGGAGCCTTTACGCAGCCCCATATGCAACTGGACCCTCCGAGTTCGCTGTTTCCAAGCATCCCTAAACGTAGCCCTAGCCGTCATCGGAGACGACTGAAAAATCAGGCCCCAGGAAATGCGTCACGAGCCCTTTTCGCCCATCCAAAAGTGCCCCCAAAGGAAGGATTTGGGTACAAGTGAACTCCCCAGGGGAGCCTTTACGCAGCCCCACATGCAACTGGACCCTCCGTGTTCGATTTTTCCGATCAACCCTAAATATATCCCTAGCCGGCATGGGAGAAGACTGAAAACCCGGGCCCCAGAAAACGCGTTGCAAGCCCCTTTGGACCATCCAAAAGTGCCCCCAAAGGAAGGCTTTGGGTACATCTGAAGTTCCCAGGGGAGCCTTTACGCAGCCCCATATGCAACTGGACCCTCCGAGTTCGCTGTTTCCAAGCATCCCTAAACATAGCCCTAGCAGTCATCGGAGACGACTGAAAAATCAGGCCCCAGGAAATGCGTTCCGAGGCCTTTTCGCCCATCCAAAAGTGTCACCAAAGGAAGGCTTTGCGTACAAGTGAACTCCCCAGGGGAGCCTTTACGCAGCCCCACATGCAACTGGACCGTCCGGGTTCGATTTTTCGAACAACCCTAAATATATCCCTAGCCGGCATGGGAGAAGACTGAAAACCCAGGCCCCAGAAAACGCGTTGCAAGCCCCTTTGGACCATCCAAAAGTGTCACCAAAGGACGGCTTTGGATACAAGTGAACTCCCCAGGGGAGCCTTTACGCAGCCCCACATGCAACTGGACCCTCCGGGTTCGATTTTTCCGAGCAACCCTAAATATATCCCTAGCCGGCATGGGAGAAGACTGAAAACCCGGGCCCCAGAAAACGCGTTGCAAGCCCCTTTGGACCATCCAAAAGTGTCACCAAAGGAAGGCTTTGGGTACAAGAGAACTCCCCAGGGGAGCCTTTACGCAGCCCCACATGCAACTGGACCCTCCGGGTTCGCTGTTCATGAGCAAACCTAAACGTAGCCCTAGCCGTCATCGGAGACGACTGAAAAATCAGGCCCCAGGAAATGCGTTGAAAGCCCCTTTGGACCATCCAAAAGTGCCCCCAAAGGAAGGCTTTGGGTACAAGAGAACTCCCCAGGGGAGCCTTTACGCAGCCCCACATGCAACTGGACCGTCCGGGTTCGCTCTTTCCGAGCAACCCTAAACATAACCCTAGCCGGCATGGGTGAAGACTGAAAACCCGGGCCCCAGAAAACGCGTTGCAAGCCCCTTTGGACCATCCAAAAGTGCCCCCAAAGGAAGGCTTTGGGTACAAGTGATCTCCCCAGGGGAGCCTTTATGCAGCCCCACATGCAACTGGACCCTCCGGGTTCGCTCTTTCCGAGCAACCCTAAACATAACCCTAGCCGGCATGGGGGAAGACTGAAACCCCGGGCCCCAGAAAACGCGTTGCAAGCCCCTTTGGACCATCCCAAAGTGCCCCCAAAGGAAGGCTTTGGGTACAAGTGATCTCCCCAGGGGAGCCTTTACGCAGCCCCACATGCAACTGGACCCTCTGGGTTCGCTGTTTCCCAGCATCCCTAAACATAGCCCTAGCCGGCATCGAAGACGACTGAAAAATCAGGCCCCAGGAAATGCGTTGCGAGCCCTTTTCGCCCATCCCAAAGTGCCCCCAAAGGAAGGCTTTGGGTACAAGTGAACTCCCCAGGGGAGCCTTTACGCAGCCCCACATGCAACTGGACCCTTCGGGTTCGATTTTTCCTAGCAACACTAAATATATCCCTAGACGGCATGGGAGAAGACTGAAAACCCGGGCCCCAGAAAACGCGTTGCAAGCCCCTTTGGACCATCCAAAAGTGTCACCAAAGGAAGGCTTTGGGTACAAGAGAACTCCCCAGGGGAGCCTTTACGCAGCCCCACATGCAACTGGACCCTCCGGGTTCGCTGTTTCCGAGCATCCCTAAACATAGCACAAGCCGGCATCGATGACGACTGTAAAATCAGGCCCCAGGAAATGCGTCACGAGCCCTTTTCGCCCATCCAAAAGTGCCCCAAAAGGAAGGCTTTGGGTACAAGTGAACTCCCCAGGGGAGCCTTTACGCAGCCCCACATGCAACTGGACCCTCCGTGTTCGCTCTTCTTAGCAAATCTAAACGTAGCCCTAGCCGTCATCGCAGACGAATGAAAAATCAGGCCCCAGGAAATGCGTTGCGAGCCCCTTTGGACCAGCCAAAAGTGCCCCCAAAGGAAGGCTTTGGGTACATCTGAAGTTCTCAGGGGAGCCTTTACGCAGCCCCACATGCAACTGGACCATCCGGGTTCGATTTTTCCGATCAACCCTAAATATATCCCTAGCCGGCATGGGAGAAGACTGAAAACCCGGGCCCCAGAAAACGCGTTTCAAGCCCCTTTGGACCATCCAAAAGTGTCACCAAAGGAAGGCTTTGGGTACAAGTGAACTCCCCAGGGGAGCCTTTACGCAGCCCCACATGCAACTGGACCCTCCGGGTTCGATTTTTCCGATCAACCCTAAATATATCCCTAGCCGGCATGGGAGAAGACTGAAAACCCGGGCCCCGAAAATGCGTTGCAAGACCCTTTGGACCATCCAAAAGTGCCCCCAAAGGAAGGCTTTGGGTACAAGAAAACTCCCCAGGGGAGCCTTTACGCAGCCCCACATGCAACTGGACCCTCCGGGTTCGCTGTTCATGAGCAAACCTAAACGTAGCCCTAGCCGTCATCAGAGACGACTGAAAAATCAGGCCCCAGGAAATGCGTTGCAAGCCCTTTTGGACCATCCAATAGTGCCCGCAAAGGAAGGCTTTGGGTACAAGTGAACTCCCCAGGGGAGCCTTTACGCAGCCCCACATGCAACTGGACCCTCTGGTTCGCTGTTCCTGAGCAAACCTAAACATAGCCCTAGCCGTCATCGCATATGAGTGAAAAATCAGGCCCCAGGAAATGTGTTGAGAGCCCCTTTGGACCATCCAAAAGTGTCACCAAAGGAAGGCTTTGGGTACAAGAGAACTCCCCAGGGGAGACTTTACGCAGCCCCACATGCAACTGGACCCTTCGGGTTCGATTATTCCGAGCAACCCTAAATATATCCCTAGCCGGCATGGGAGAAGACTGAAAACCCGGGCCCCAGAAAACGCGTTGCAAGCCCCTTTGGACCATCCAAAAGTGTCACCAAAGGAAGGCTTTGGGTACAAGAGAACTCCCCAGGGGAGCCTTTACGCAGCCCCATATGCAACTGGACCCTCCGAGTTCGCTGTTTCCAAGCATCCCTAAACGTAGCCCTAGCCGTCATCGGAGACGACTGAAAAATCAGGCCCCAGGAAATGCGTTGAAAGCCCCTTTGGACCATCCAAAAGTGCCCCCAAAGGAAGGCTTTGGGTACAAGTGATCTCCCCAGGGGAGCCTTTAAGCAGCCCCACATGCAACTGGACCCTCCGGGTTCACTGTTCCTGAGCAAACCTAAACGTAGCCCTAGCCGTCATCGGAGACGAGTGAAAAATCAGGCCCCAGGAAATGCGTTCCGAGGCCTTTTCGCCCATCCAAATGTGCCCCCAAAGGAAGGCTTTGGGTACAAGTGAACTCCCCAGGGGAGCCTATATGCAGCCCCACATGCAACTGGACCCTCCGGGTTCGCTCGTTCCGAGCAACCCTAAACATAACCCTAGCCGGCATGGGAGAAGACTGAAAACCCGGGCCCCAGGAAATGCGTTGCAAGCCCCTTTGGACCATGCAAAAGTGCCCCCAAAGGAAGGCTTTCGGTACATCTGAAGTTCCCAGGGGAGCCTTTACGCAGCCCCATATGCAACTGGACCCTCCGAGTTCGCTGTTTCCAAGCATCCCTAAACATAGCCCTAGCAGTCATCGGAGACGACTGAAAAATCAGGCCCCAGGAAATGAGTTCCGAGGCCGTTTCGCCCATCCAAAAGTGTCACCAAAGGAAGGCTTTGGATACAAGTGAACTCCTCAGGGGAGCCTTTACGCAGCCCCACATGCAACTGGACCGTCCGGGTTCGATTTTTCGAAAAACCCTAAATGTATCCCTAGCCGGCAAGGGAGAAGACTGAAAACCCGGGCCGCAGAAAACGCGTTGCAAGCCCCTTTGGACCATTCAAAAGTGTCACCAAAGGACGGCTTTGGGTACAAGTGAACTCCCCAGGGGAGACTTTACGCAGCCCTACATGCAACTGGACCCTCCGGGTTCGATTTTTCCGATCAACCCTAAATATATCCCTAGCCGGCATGGGAGAAGACTGAAAACCCGGGCCCCAGAAAACGCATTACAAGCCCCTTTGGACCATCCAAAAGTGTCACCAAAGGAAGGCTTTGGGTACAAGAGAACTCCCCAGGGGAGCCTTTACGCAGCCCCACATGCAACTGGACCCTCCGGGTTCGCTGTTCATGAGCAAACCTAAACGTAGCCCTAGCCGTCATCGGAGACGACTGAAAAATCAGGCCCCAGGAAATGCGTTGCAAGCCCCTTTGGACCATCCAAAAGTGCCCCCAAAGGAAGGCTTGGGTACAAGTGATCTCCCCAGGGGAGCCTTTACGCAGCCCCACATGCAACTGGACCCTCCGGGTTCACTGTTCCTGAGCAAACCTAAACGTAGCCCTAGCCGTCATCGCAGACGAATGAAAAATCAGGCCCCAGGAAATGCGTTCCGAGGCCTTTTCGCCCATCCAAATGTGCCCCCAAAGGAAGGCTTTGGGTACAAGTGAACTCCCCAGGGGAGCCTTTATGCAGCCCCACATGCAACTGGACCCTCCGGGTTCGCTCTTTCCGAGCAACCCTAAACATAACCCTAGCCGGCATGGGAGAAGACTGAAAACCCGGGCCCCAGAAAACGCGTTGCAAGCCCCTTTGGACCATCCAAAAGTGCCCCCAAAGGAAGGCTTTGGGTACAAGTGATCTCCCCAGGGGAGCCTTTATGCAGCCCCACATGCAACTGGACCCTCCGGGTTCGCTCTTTCCGAGCAACCCTAAATATAACCCTAGCCAGCATGGGAGAAGACTGAAAACCCGGGCCCCAGAAAACGCGTTGCAAGCCCCTTTGGACCATCCCAAAGTGCCCCCAAAGGAAGGCTTTGGGTACAAGTGATCTCCCCAGGGGAGCCTTTACGCAGCCCCACATGCAACTGGACCCTCCGGGTTCGCTGTTTCCCAGCATCCCTAAACATAGCACAAGCCGGCATCGACGACGACTGTAAAATCAGGCCCCAGGAAATACGTCACGAGCCCTTTTCGCCCATCCAAAAGTGCCCGCAAAGGAAGGCTTTGGGTACAAGAGAACTCCCCAGGGGAGCCTTTACGCAGCCCCACATGCAACTGGACCCTCCGTGTTCGCTCTTCCTGAGCAAATCTAAACGTAGCCCTAGCCGTCATCGCAGACGAATGAAAAGTCAGGCCCCAGGAAATGCGTTGCGAGCCCCTTTGGACCATCAAAAAGTGCCCCAAAGGAAGGCTTTGGGTACATCTGAAGTTCCCAGGGGAGCCTTTACGCAGCCCCACATGCAACTGGACCCTCCGGGTTCGATTTTTCGATCAACCCTAAATATATCCCTAGCCGGCATGGGAGAAGACTGAAAACCCGGGCCCCAGAAAACGCGTTTCAAGCCCCTTTGGACCATCCAAAAGTGTCACCAAAGGAAGGCTTTGGGTACAAGTGAACTCCCCAGGGGAGCCTTTACGCAGCCCCACATGCAACTGGACCCTCCGGGTTCGATTTTTCCGATCAACCCTAAATATATCCCTAGCCGGCATGGGAGAAGACTGAAAACCCGGGCCCCAGAAAATGCGTTGCAAGCCCCTTTGGACCATCCAAAAGTGCCCCCAAAGGAAGGCTTTGGGTACAAGAGAACTCCCCAGGGGAGCCTTTACGCAGCCCCACATGCAACTGGACCCTCCGGGTTCGCTGTTCCTGAGCAAACATAAACGTAGCCCTAGCCGTCATCAGAGACGACTGAAAAATCAGGCCCCAGGAAATGCGTTGCAAGCCCTTTTGGACCATACAATTGTGCCCGCAAAGGAAGGCTTTGGGTACAAGTGAACTCCCCAGGGGAGCCTTTACGCAGCCCCACATGCAACTGGACCCTCCGGTTCGCTGTTCCTGAGCAAACCTAAACATAGCCCTAGCCGTCATCGCATATGAGTGAAAAATCAGGCCCAAGGAAATGCGTTCCGAGGCCTTTTCGCCCATCCAAATGTGCCCCAAAGGAAGGCTTTGGGTACAAGTGAACTCCCCAGGGGAGCCTTTATGCAGCCCCACATGCAACTGGACCCTCCGGGTTCGCTCTTTCCGAGCAACCCTAAACATAACCCTAGCCGGCATAGGAGAAGACTGAAAACCCGGGCCCCAGAAAACGCGTTGCAAGCCCCTTTGGACCATCCAAAAGTGTCACCAAAGGAAGGCTTTGGGTACAAGAGAACTCCCCAGGGGAGCCTTTACGCAGCCCCACATGCAACTGGACCCTCCGGGTTCGCTGTTCCTGAGCAAACCCAAACGTAGCCCTAGCCGTCATCGGAGACGACTGAAAAATCAGGCCCCAGGAAATGCGTTGCAAGCCCCTTTGGACCATCCAAAAGTGCCCCCAAAGGAAGGCTTTCGGTACATCTGAAGTTCCCAGGGGAGCCTTTACGCAGCCCCATATGCAACTGGACCCTCCGAGTTCGCTGTTTCCAAGCATCCCTAAACATAGCCCTAGCAGTCATCGGAGACGACTGAAAAATCAGGCCCCAGGAAATGCGTTCCGAGGCCGTTTCGCCCATCCAAAAGTGTCACCAAACGAAGGCTTTGGATACAAGTGAACTCCTCAGGGGAGCCTTTATGCAGCCCCACATGCAACTGGACCGTCCGGGTTCGATTTTTCGAAAAACCCTAAATGTATCCCTAGCCGGCATGGGAGAAGACTGAAAACCCGGGCCCCAGAAAACGCGTTGCAAGCCCCTTTGGACCATTCAAAAGTGTCACCAAAGGAAGGCTTTGGGTACAAGAGAACTCCCCAGGGGAGCCTTTACGCAGCCCCACATGCAACTGGACCCTCCGGGTTCGCTTTTTCCGATCAACCTTAAATATATCCCTAGCCGGCATGGGAGAAGACTGAAAACCCAGGCCCCAGAAAACGCATTGCAAGCCCCTTTGGACCATCCAAAAGTGTCACCAAAGGAAGGCTTTGGGTACAAGAGAACTCCCCAGGGGAGCCTTTACGCAGCCCCACATGCAACTGGACCCTCCGGGTTCGATTTTTCCGATCAACCCTAAATATATCCCTAGCCGGCATGGGAGAAGACTGAAAACCCGGGCCCCAGAAAATGCGTTGCAAGCCCCTTTGGACCATCCAAAAGTGCCCCCAAAGGAAGGCTTTGGGTACAAGAGAACTCCCCAGGGGAGCCTTTACGCAGCCCCACATGCAACTGGACCCTCCGGGTTCGCTGTTCATGAGCAAACCTAAACGTAGCCCTAGCCGTCATCGGAGACGACTGAAAAATCAGGCCCCAGGAAATGCGTTGCAAGCCCTTTTGGACCATCCAAAAGTGCCCGCAAAGGAAGGCTTTGGGTACAAGTGAACTCCCCAGGGGAGCCTTTACGCAGCCCCACATGCAACTGGACCCTCCGGTTCGCTGTTCCTGAGCAAACCTAAACATAGCCCTAGCCGTCATCGCATATGAGTGAAAAATCAGGCCCCAGGAAATGTGTTGAGAGCCCCTTTGGACCATCCAAAAGTGTCACCAAAGGAAGGCTTTGGGTACAAGAGAACTCCCCAGGGGAGACATTACGCAGCCCCACATGCAACTGGACCCTCCGGGTTCGATTATTCCGAGCAACCCTAAATATATCCCTAGCCGGCATGGGAGAAGACTGAAAACCTGGGTCCCAGAAAACGCGTTGCAAGCCCCTTTGGACCATCCAAAAGTGTCACCAAAGGAAGGCTTTGGGTACAAGAGAACTCCCCAGGGGAGCCTTTACGCAGCCCCACATGCAACCGGACCCTCCGGGTTCACTGTTCATGAGCAAACCTAAACGTAGCCCTAGCCGTCATCGGAGACGACTGAAAAATCAGGCCCCAGGAAATGTGTTGCAAGCCCCTTTGGACCATCCAAAAGTGCCCCCAAAAAAAGGCTTTGGGTACAAGTGATCTCCCCAGGGGAGCCTTTACGCAGCCCCACATGCAACTGGACCTTCCGGGTTCACTGTTCCTGAGCAAACCTAAACGTAGCCCTAGCCGTCATCGGAGACGAGTGAAAAATCAGGCCCAAGGAAATGCGTTCCGAGGCCTTTTCGCCCATCCAAATGTGCCCCCAAAGGAAGGCTTTGGGTACAAGTGAACTCCCCAGGGGAGCCTTTATGCAGCCCCACATGCAACTGGACCCTCCGGGTTCGCTCTTTCCGAGCAACCCTAAACATAACCCTAGCCGGCATGGGAGAAGACTGAAAACCCGGGCCCCAGAAAACGCGTTGCAAGCCCCTTTGGACCATCCAAAAGTGTCACCAAAGGAAGGCTTTGGGTACAAGAGAACTCCCCAGGGGAGCCTTTATGCAGCCCCACATGCAACTGGACCCTCCGGGTTCGCTGTTCCTGAGCAAACCCAAACGTAGCCCTGGCCGTCATCGGAGACGACTGAAAAATCAGGCCCCAGGAAATGCGTTGCAAGCCCCTTTGGACCATCCAAAAGTGCCCCCAAAGGAAGGCTTTCGGTACATCTGAAGTTCCCAGGGGAGCCTTTACGCAGCCCCATATGCAACTGGACCCTCCGAGTTCGCTGTTTCCAAGCATCCCTAAACATAGCCCTAGCAGTCATCGGAGACGACTGAAAAATCAGGCCCCAGGAAATGCGTTCCGAGGCCGTTTCGCCCATCCAAAAGTGTCACCAAACGAAGGCTTTGGATACAAGTGAACTCCTCAGGGGAGCCTTTACGCAGCCCCACATGCAACTGGACCGTCCGGGTTCGATTTTTCGAAAAACCCTAAATGTATCCCTAGCCGGCATGGGAGAAGACTGAAAACCCGGGCCCCCGAAAACGCGTTGCAAGCCCCTTTGGACCATTCAAAAGTGTCACCAAAGGAAGGCTTTGGGTACAAGAGAACTCCCCAGGGGAGCCTTTACGCAGCCCCACATGCAACTGGACCCTCCGGGTTCGCTTTTTCCGATCAACCCTAAATATATCCCTAGCCGGCATGGGAGAAGACTGAAAACCCAGGCCCCAGAAAACGCATTGCAAGCCCCTTTGGACCATCCAAAAGTGTCACCAAAGGAAGGCTTTGGGTACAAGAGAACTCCCCAGGGGAGCCTTTACGCAGCCCCACATGCAACTGGACCCTCCGGGTTCGCTGTTCCTGAGCAAACCTAAACATAGCCCTAGCCGGCATCGAAGACGACTGAAAAATCAGGCCCCAGGAAATGCGTTGCGAGCCCTTTTCGCCCATCCAAAAGTGCCCCCAAAGGAAGGCTTTGGGTACAAGAGAACTCCCCAGGGGAGCCTTTACGCAGCCCCACATGCAACTGGACCCTCCGTGTTCGATTATTCCGAGCAACCCTAAATATATCCCTAGAGACATGGGAGAAGACTGAAAACCCGGGCCCCAGAAAACGCGTTGCAAGCCCCTTTGGACCATCCAAAAGTGTCACCAAAGGACGGCTTTGGGTACAAGTGATCTCCCCAGGGGAGCCTTTACGCAGCCCCACATGCAACTGGACCCTCCGGGTTCGCTGTTCATGAGCAAACCTAAACGTAGCCCTAGCCGTCATCGGAGACGACTGAAAAATCAGGCCCCAGGAAATGCGTTGCAAGCCCCTTTGGACCATCCAAAAGTGCCCACAAAGGAAGGCTTTGGGTACAAGAGAACTCCCCAGGGGAGCCTTTACGCAGCCCCACATGCAACTGGACCCTCCTTGTTCGATTTTTCCGATCAACCCTATATATATCCCTAGCCGGCATGGGAGAAGACTGAAAACCCGGGCCCCAGAAAACGCGTTGCAAGCCCCTTTGGACCATCCAAAAGTGTCACCAAAGGACGGCTTTGGGTACAAGTGAACTCCCCAGGGGAGCCTTTACGCAGCCCCACATGCAACTGGACCCTCCGGGTTCGATTTTTCCGATCAACCCTAAATATATCCCTAGCCGGCATGGGAGAAGACTAAAACCTGGGCCCCAGAAAACGCGTTGCAAGCCCCTTTGGACCATCCAAAAGTGTCACCAAAGGAAGGCTTTGGGTACAAGAGAACTCCCCAGGGGAGCCTTTACGCAGCCCCACATGCAACTGGACCCTCCGGGTTCGCTGTTCATGAGCAAACCTAAACGTAGCCCTGGCCGTCATCGGAGACGACTGAAAAATCAGGCCCCAGGAAATGTGTTGAAAGCCCCTTTGGACCATCCAAAAGTGCCCCCAAAGGAATGCTTTGGGTACATCTGAAGTTCCCAGGGGAGCCTTTACGCAGCCCCATATGCAACTGGACCCTCCGAGTTCGCTGTTTCCAAGCATCCCTAAACATAGCCCTAGCAGTCATCGGAGACGACTGAAAAATCAGGCCCCAGGAAATGCGTTGCGAGGCCTTTTCGCCCATCCAAAAGTGTCACCAAAGGAAGGCTTTGGATACAAGTGAACTCCCCAGGGGAGCCTTTACGCAGCCCCACATGCAACTGGACCCTCCGTGTTCGATTTTTCCGATCAACCCTAAATATATCCCTAGCCGGCATGGGAGAAGACTGAAAACCCGGGCCCCAGAAAACGCGTTGCAAGCCCCTTTGTACCATCCAAAAGTATCACCAAAGGAAGGCTTTGGGTACAAGAGAACTCCCCAGGGGAGCCTTTACGCAGCCCCACATGCAACTGGACCCTCCGGGTTCGCTTTTTCCGATCAACCCTAAATATATCCCTAGCCGGCATGGGAGAAGACTGAAAACCCAGGCCCCAGAAAACGCATTGCAAGCCCCTTTGGACCATCCAAAAGTGTCACCAAAGGAAGGCTTTGGGTACAAGAGAACTCCCCAGGGGAGCCTTTACGCAGCCCCACATGCAACTGGACCCTCCGGGTTCGATTTTTCCGATCAACCCTAAATATATCCCTAGCCGGCATGGGAGAAGACTGAAAACCCGGGCCCCAGAAAATGCGTTGCAAGCCCCTTTGGACCATCCAAAAGTGTCACCAAAGGAAGGCTTTGGGTACAAGAGAACTCCCCAGGGGAGCCTTTACGCAGCCCCACATGCAACTGGACCCTCCGGGTTCGCTGTTCATGAGCAAACCTAAACGTAGCCCTAGCCGTCATCAGAGACGACTGAAAAATCAGGCCCCAGGAAATGCGTTGCAAGCCCTTTTGGACCATCCAATAGTGCCCGCAAAGGAAGGCTTTGGGTACAAGTGAACTCCCCAGGGGAGCCTTTACGCAGCCCCACATGCAACTGGACCCTCCGGTTCGCTGTTCCTGAGCAAACCTAAACATAGCCCTAGCCGTCATCGCATATGAGTGAAAAATCAGGCCCCAGGAAATGTGTTGAGAGCCCCTTTGGACCATCCAAAAGTGTCACCAAAGGAAGGCTTTGGGTACAAGAGAACTCCCCAGGGGAGACATTACGCAGCCCCACATGCAACTGGACCCTCCGGGTTCGATTATTCCGAGCAACCCTAAATATATCCCTAGCCGGCATGGGAGAAGACTGAAAACCTGGGTCCCAGAAAACGCGTTGCAAGCCCCTTTGGACCATCCAAAAGTGTCACCAAAGGAAGGCTTTGGGTACAAGAGAACTCCCCAGGGGAGCCTTTACGCAGCCCCACATGCAACCGGACCCTCCGGGTTCACTGTTCATGAGCAAACCTAAACGTAGCCCTAGCCGTCATCGGAGACGACTGAAAAATCAGGCCCCAGGAAATGCGTTGCAAGCCCCTTTGGACCATCCAAAAGTGCCCCCAAAGGAAGGCTTTGGGTACAAGTGATCTCCCCAGGGGAGCCTTTACGCAGCCCCACATGCAACTGGACCTTCCGGGTTCACTGTTCCTGAGCAAACCTAAACGTAGCCCTAGCCGTCATCGGAGACGAGTGAAAAATCAGGCCCAAGGAAATGCGTTCCGAGGCCTTTTCGCCCATCCAAATGTTCCCCCAAAGGAAGGCTTTGGGTACAAGTGAACTCCCCAGGGGAGCCTTTATGCAGCCCCACATGCAACTGGACCCTCCGGGTTCGCTCTTTCCGAGCAACCCTAAACATAACCCTAGCCGGCATGGGAGAAGACTGAAAACCCGGGCCCCAGAAAACGCGTTGCAAGCCCCTTTGGACCATCCAAAAGTGTCACCAAAGGAAGGCTTTGGGTACAAGAGAACTCCCCAGGGGAGCCTTTACGCAGCCCCACATGCAACTGGACCCTCCGGGTTCGCTGTTCCTGAGCAAACCCAAACGTAGCCCTGGCCGTCATCGGAGACAACTGAAAAATCAGGCCCCAGGAAATGCGTTGGAAGCCCCTTTGGACCATCCAAAAGTGCCCCCAAAGGAAGGCTTTCGGTACATCTGAAGTTCCCAGGGGAGCCTTTACGCAGCCCCATATGCAACTGGACCCTCCGAGTTCGCTGTTTCCAAGCATCCCTAAACATAGCCCTAGCAGTCATCGGAGACGACTGAAAAATCAGGCCCCAGGAAATGCGTTCCGAGGCCGTTTCGCCCATCCAAAAGTGTCACCAAACGAAGGCTTTGGATACAAGTGAACTCCTCAGGGGAGCCTTTACGCAGCCCCACATGCAACTGGACCGTCCGGGTTCGATTTTTCGAAAAACCCTAAATGTATCCCTAGCCGGCATGGGAGAAGACTGAAAACCCGGGCCCCAGAAAACGCGTTGCAAGCCCCTTTGGACCATCCAAAAGTGTCACCAAAGGAAGGCTTTGGGTACAAGAGAACTCCCCAGGGGAGCCTTTACGCAGCCCCACATGCAACTGGACCCTCCGGGTTCGCTTTTTCCGATCAACCCTAAATATATCCCTAGCCGGCATGGGAGAAGACTGAAAACCCAGGCCCCAGAAAACGCATTGCAAGCCCCTTTGGACCATCCAAAAGTGTCACCAAAGGAAGGCTTTGGGTACAAGAGAACTCCCCAGGGGAGCCTTTACGCAGCCCCACATGCAACTGGACCCTCCGGGTTCGCTGTTCCTGAGCAAACCTAAACATAGCCCTAGCCGGCATCGAAGACGACTGAAAAATCAGGCCCCAGGAAATGCGTTGCGAGCCCTTTTCGCCCATCCAAAAGTGCCCCCAAAGGAAGGCTTTGGGTACAAGAGAACTCCCCAGGGGAGCCTTTACGCAGCCCCACATGCAACTGGACCCTCCGTGTTCGATTTTTCCGATCAACCCTAAATATATCCCTAGCCGACATGGGAGAAGACTGAAAACCCGGGCCCCAGAAAACGCGTTGCAAGCCCCTTTGGACCATCCAAAAGTGTCACCAAAGGACGGCTTTGGGTACAAGTGATCTCCCCAGGGGAGCCTTTACGCAGCCCCACATGCAACTGGACGCTCCGGGTTCACTGTTCATGAGCAAACCTAAACGTAGCCCTAGCCGTCATCGGAGACGACTGAAAAATCAGGCCCCAGGAAATGCGTTGCAAGCCCCTTTGGACCATCCAAAAGTGCCCTCAAAGGAAGGCTTTGGGTACAAGTGATCTCCCCAGGGGAGCCTTTACGCAGCCCCACATGCAACTGGACCCTCCGGGTTCGCTGTTCATGAGCAAACCTAAACGTAGCCCTAGCCGTCATCGGAGACGACTGAAAAATCAGGCCCCAGGAAATGCGTTGCAAGCCCCTTTGGACCATCCAAAAGTGCCCGCAAAGGAAGGCTTTGGGTACAAGAGAACTCCCCAGGGGAGCCTTTACGCAGCCCCACATGCAACTGGACCCTCCGTGTTCGATTTTTCCGATCAACCCTATATATATCCCTAGCCGGCATGGGAGAAGACTGAAAACCCTGGCCCCAGAAAACGCGTTGCAAGCCCCTTTGGACCATCCAAAAGTGTCACCAAAGGACGGCTTTGGGTACAAGTGAACTCCCCAGGGGAGCCTTTACGCAGCCCCACATGCAACTGGACCCTCCGGGTTCGATTTTTCCGATCAACCCTAAATATATCCCTAGCCGGCATGGGAGAAGACTAAAACCTGGGCCCCAGAAAACGCGTTGCAAGCCCCTTTGGACCATCCAAAAGTGTCACCAAAGGAAGGCTTTGGGTACAAGAGAACTCCCCAGGGGAGCCTTTACGCAGCCCCACATGCAACTGGACCCTCCGGGTTCGCTGTTCATGAGCAAACCTAAACGTAGCCCTGGCCGTCATCGGAGACGACTGAAAAATCAGGCCCCAGGAAATGTGTTGAAAGCCCCTTTGGACCATCCAAAAGTGCCCCCAAAGGAATGCTTTGGGTACATCTGAAGTTCCCAGGGGAGCCTTTACGCAGCCCCATATGCAACTGGACCCTCCGAGTTCGCTGTTTCCAAGCATCCCTAAACATAGCCCTAGCAGTCATCGGAGACGACTGAAAAATCAGGCCCCAGGAAATGCGTTGCGAGGCCTTTTCGCCCATCCAAAAGTGTCACCAAAGGAAGGCTTTGGATACAAGTGAACTCCCCAGGGGAGCCTTTACGCAGCCCCACATGCAACTGGACCCTCCGTGTTCGATTTTTCCGATCAACCCTAAATATATCCCTAGTCGGCATGGGAGAAGACTGAAAACCCGGGCCCCAGAAAACGCGTTGCAAGCCCCTTTGTACCATCCAAAAGTATCACCAAAGGAAGGCTTTGGGTACAAGAGAACTCCCCAGGGGAGCCTTTACGCAGCCCCACATGCAACTGGACCCTCCGGGTTCGCTGTTCCTGAGCAAACCTAAACATAGCCCTAGCAGTCATCGAAGACGACTGAAAAATCAGGCCCCAGGAAATGCGTTGCGAGTCCTTTTCGCCCATCCAAAAGTGCCCCCAAAGGAAGGCTTTGGGTACAAGAGAACTCCCCAGGGGAGCCTTTACGCAGCCCCACATGCAACTGGACCCTTCGGGTTCGATTTTTCCAAGCAACCCTAAATATATCCCTAGCCGGCATGGGAGAAGACTGAAAACCCGGGCCCCAGAAAACGCGTTGCAAGCCCCTTTGGACCATCCAAAAGTGTCACCAAAGGAAGGCTTTGGGTACAAGAGAACTCCCCAGGGGAGCCTTTACGCAGCCCCACATGCAACTGGACCCTCCGCGTTCGCTGTTCCTGAGCAAACCTAAACGAAGCCCTGGCCGTCATCGGAGACTACTGAAAAATCAGGCCCCAGGAAATGCGTTGTGAGCCCCTTTGGACCATCCAAAAGTGCCCGCAAAGGAATGCTTTGGGTACAAGTGAACTCCCCAGGGGAGCCTTTACGCAGCCCCATATGCAACTGGACCCTCCGGGTTCGCTGTTCCTGAGCAAACCTAAACATATCCCTAGCCGTCATCGCATATGAGTGAAAAATCAGGCCCCAGGAAATGTGTTGCGAGCCCCTTTGGACCATCCAAAAGTGTCACCAAAGGAAGGCTTTGGGTACAAGAGAACTCCCCAGGGGAGCCTTTACGCAGCCCCACATGCAACTGGACCCTCCGGGTTCGCTGTTCATGAGCAAACCTAAACGTAGCCCTAGCCGTCATCGGAGACGACTGAAAAATCAGGCCCCAGGAAATGCGTTGCAAGCCCCTTTGGACCATCCAAAAGTGCCCCCAAAGGAAGGCTTTGGGTACAAGAGAACTCCCCAGGGGAGCCTTTACGCAGCCCCACATGCAACTGGACCCTCCGGGTTCGCTGTTCCTGAGCAAACCTAAACATAGCCCTAGCAGTCATCGAAGACGACTGAAAAATCAGGCCCCAGGAAATGCGTTGCGAGCCCTTTTCGCCCATCCAAAAGTGCCCCCAAAGGAAGGCTTTGGGTACAAGAGAACTCCCCAGGGGAGCCTTTATGCAGCCCCACATGCAACTGGACCCTTCGGGTTCGATTTTTCCAAGCAACCCTAAATATATCCCTAGCCGGCATGGGAGAAGACTGAAAACCCGGGCCCCAGAAAACGCGTTGCAAGCCCCTTTGGACCATCCAAAAGTGCCCCCAAAGGAAGGCTTTGGGTACAAGTGAACTCCCCAGGGGAGCCTTTACGCAGCCCCACATGCAACTGGACCCTCCGTGTTCGCTCTTTACAGCAACCCTAAATATAACCCCAGCCAGAATAGCAGAAGACTGAAAACTCGGGCCACAGAAAACGTGCTACAAGCCCCATTCGACCATCCAAAAGTGCCCCCACAGGAAGGCTTTGGGTACAAGTGAACTCCCCAGGGGAGCCTTTATGCAGCCCCACATGCAACTGGACCCTCCGGGTTCGCTCTTTCCGAGCAACCCTAAACATAACTCTAGCCGGCATGGGAGAAGACTGAAAACCCGGGCCCCAGAAAACGCGTTGCAAGCCCCTTTGGACCATCCAAAAGTGTCACCAAAGGAAGGCTTTGGGTACAAGAGAACTCCCCAGGGGAGCCTTTACGCAGCCCCACATGCAACTGGACCCTCCGGGTTCGCTGTTCCTGAGCAAACCCAAACGTAGCCCTAGCCGTCATCGGAGACGACTGAAAAATCAGGCCCCAGGAAATGTGTTGAAAGCCCCTTTGGACCATCCAAAAGTGCCCCCAAAGGAAGGCTTTCGGTACATCTGAAGTTCCCAGGGGAGCCTTTACGCAGCCCCATATGCAACTGGACCCTCCGAGTTCGCTGTTTCCAAGCATCCCTAAACATAGCCCTAGCAGTCATCGGAGACGACTGAAAAATCAGGCCCCAGGAAATGCGTTCCGAGGCCGTTTCGCCCATCCAAAAGTGTCACCAAACGAAGGCTTTGGATACAAGTGAACTCCTCAGGGGAGCCTTTACGCAGCCCCACATGCAACTGGATCGTCCGGGTTCGATTTTTCGAAAAACCCTAAACGTATCCCTAGCCGGCATGGGAGAAGACTGAAAACCCGGGCCCCAGAAAACGCGTTGCAAGCCCCTTTGGACCATTCAAAAGTGTCACCAAAGGAAGGCTTTGGGTACAAGAGAACACCCCAGGGGAGCCTTTACGCAGCCCCACATGCAACTGGACCCTCCGGGTTCGCTTTTTCCGATCAACCCTAAATATATCCCTAGCCGGCATGGGAGAAGACTGAAAACCCAGGCCCCAGAAAACGCATTGCAAGCCCCTTTGGACCATCCAAAAGTGTCACCAAAGGAAGGCTTTGGGTACAAGAGAACTCCCCAGGGGAGCCTTTACGCAGCCCCACATGCAACTGGACCCTCCGGGTTCGCTGTTCCTGAGCAAACCTAAACATAGCCCTAGCCGGCATCGAAGACGACTGAAAAATCAGGCCCCAGGAAATGCGTTGCGAGCCCTTTTCGCCCATCCAAAAGTGCCCCCAAAGGAAGGCTTTGGGTACAAGAGAACTCCCCAGGGGAGCCTTTACGCAGCCCCACATGCAACTGGACCCTCCGTGTTCGATTTTTCCGATCAACCCTAAATATATCCCTAGCCGACATGGGAGAAGACTGAAAACCCGGGCCCCAGAAAACGCGTTGCAAGCCCCTTTGGACCATCCAAAAGTGTCACCAAAGGACGGCTTTGGGTACAAGTGATCTCCCCAGGGGAGCCTTTACGCAGCCCCACATGCAACTGGACCGTCCGGGTTCACTGTTCATGAGCAAACCTAAACGTAGCCCTAGCCGTCATCGGAGACGACTGAAAAATCAGGCCCCAGGAAATGCGTTGCAAGCCCCTTTGGACCATCCAAAAGTGCCCTCAAAGGAAGGCTTTGGGTACAAGTGATCTCCCCTGGGGAGCCTTTACGCAGCCCCACATGCAACTGGACCCTCCGGGTTCGCTGTTCATGAGCAAACCTAAACGTAGCCCTAGCCGTCATCGGAGACGACTGAAAAATCAGGCCCCAGGAAATGCGTTGCAAGCCCCTTTGGACCATCCAAAAGTGCCCGCAAAGGAAGGCTTTGGGTACAAGAGAACTCCCCAGGGGAGCCTTTACGCAGCCCCACATGCAACTGGACCCTCCGTGTTCGATTTTTCCGATCAACCCTATATATATCCCTAGCCGGCATGGGAGAAGACTGAAAACCCGGGCCCCCGAAAACGCGTTGCAAGCCCCTTTGGACCATCCAAAAGTGTCACCAAAGGACGGCTTTGGGTACAAGTGAACTCCCCAGGGGAGCCTTTACGCAGCCCCACATGCAACTGGACCCTCCGGGTTCGATTTTTCCGAGCAACCCTAAATATATCCCTAGCCGGCATGGGAGAAGACTAAAACCTGGGCCCCAGAAAACGCGTTGCAAGCCCCTTTGGACCATCCAAAAGTGTCACCAAAGGAAGGCTTTGGGTACAAGAGAACTCCCCAGGGGAGCCTTTACGCAGCCCCACATGCAACTGGACCCTCCGGGTTCGCTGTTCATGAGCAAACCTAAACGTAGCCCTGGCCGTCATCGGAGACGACTGAAAAATCAGGCCCCAGGAAATGTGTTGAAAGCCCCTTTGGACCATCCAAAAGTGCCCCCAAAGGAATGCTTTGGGTACATCTGAAGTTCCCAGGGGAGCCTTTACGCAGCCCCATATGCAACTGGACCCTCCGAGTTCGCTGTTTCCAAGCATCCCTAAACATAGCCCTAGCAGTCATCGGAGACGACTGAAAAATCAGGCCCCAGGAAATGCGTTGCGAGGCCTTTTCGCCCATCCAAAAGTGTCACCAAAGGAAGGCTTTGGATACAAGTGAACTCCCCAGGGGAGCCTTTACGCAGCCCCACATGCAACTGGACCCTCCGTGTTCGATTTTTCCGATCAACCCTAAATATATCCCTAGCCGGCATGGGAGAAGACTGAAAACCCGGGCCCCAGAAAACGCGTTGCAAGCCCCTTTGTACCATCCAAAAGTATCACCAAAGGAAGGCTTTGGGTACAAGAGAACTCCCCAGGGGAGCCTTTACGCAGCCCCACATGCAACTGGACCCTCCGGGTTCGCTGTTCCTGAGCAAACCTAAACATAGCCCTAGCAGTCATCGAAGACGACTGAAAAATCAGGCCCCAGGAAATGCGTTGCGAGCCCTTTTCGCCCATCCAAAAGTGCCCCCAAAGGAAGGCTTTGGGTACAAGAGAACTCCCCAGGGGAGCCTTTACGCAGCCCCACATGCAACTGGACCCTCCGGGTTCGCTGTTCCTGAGCAAACCTAAATGAAGCCCTGGCCGTCATCGGAGACTACTGAAAAATCAGGCCCCAGGAAATGCGTTGTGAGCCCCTTTGGACCATCCAAAAGTGCCCGCAAAGGAATGCTTTGGGTACAAGTGAACTCCCCAGGGGAGCCTTTACGCAGCCCCATATGCAACTGGACCCTCCGGGTTCGCTGTTCCTGAGCAAACCTAAACATATCCCTAGCCGTCATCGCATATGAGTGAAAAATCAGGCCCCAGGAAATGTGTTGCGAGCCCCTTTGGACCATCCAAAAGTGTCACCAAAGGAAGGCTTTGGGTACAAGAGAACTCCCCAGGGGAGACTTTACGCAGCCCCACATGCAACTGGACCCTTCGGGTTCGATTATTCCGAGCAACCCTAAACATAACCGTAGCCGGCATGGGAGAAGACTGAAAACCCGGGCCCCAGAAAACGCGTTGCAAGCCCCTTTGGACCATCCAAAAGTGTCACCAAAGGAAGGCTTTGGGTACAAGAGAACTCCCCAGGGGAGCCTTTACGCAGCCCCACATGCAACTGGACCCTCCGGGTTCGCTGTTCCTGAGCAAACCTAAACGTAGCCCTGGCCGTCATCGGAGACGACTGAAAAATCAGGCCCCAGGAAATGCGTTGCAAGCCCCTTTGGACCATCCAAAAGTGCCCGCAAAGGAAGGCTTTGGGTACAAGAGAACTCCCCAGGGGAGCCTTTACGCAGCCCCACATGCAACTGGACCCTCCGGGTTCGCTGTTCCTGAGCAAACCTAAACATAGCCCTAGCCGGCATCGAAGACGACTGAAAAATCAGGCCCCAGGAAATGCGTTGCGAGCCCTTTTCGCCCATCCAAAAGTGCCCCCAAAGGAAGGCTTTGGGTACAAGAGAACTCCCCAGGGGAGCCTTTACGCAGCCCCACATGCAACTGGACCCTCCGTGTTCGATTTTTCCGATCAACCCTAAATATATCCCTAGCCGACATGGGAGAAGACTGAAAACCCGGGCCCCAGAAAACGCGTTGCAAGCCCCTTTGGACCATCCAAAAGTGTCACCAAAGGACGGCTTTGGGTACAAGTGATCTCCCCAGGGGAGCCTTTACGCAGCCCCACATGCAACTGGACCGTCCGGGTTCACTGTTCATGAGCAAACCTAAACGTAGCCCTAGCCGTCATCGGAGACGACTGAAAAATCAGGCCCCAGGAAATGCGTTGCAAGCCCCTTTGGACCATCCAAAAGTGCCCTCAAAGGAAGGCTTTGGGTACAAGTGATCTCCCCAGGGGAGCCTTTACGCAGCCCCACATGCAACTGGACCCTCCGGGTTCGCTGTTCATGAGCAAACTTAAACGTAGCCCTAGCCGTCATCGGAGACGACTGAAAAATCAGGCCCCAGGAAATGCGTTGCAAGCCCCTTTGGACCATCCAAAAGTGCCCCCAAAGGAAGGCTTTGGGTACAAGAGAACTCCCCAGGGGAGCCTTTACGCAGCCCCACATGCAACTGGACCCTCCGTGTTCGATTTTTCCGATCAACCCTATATATATCCCTAGCCGGCATGGGAGAAGACTGAAAACCCGGGCCCCCGAAAACGCGTTGCAAGCCCCTTTGGACCATCCAAAAGTGTCACCAAAGGACGGCTTTGGGTACAAGTGAACTCCCCAGGGGAGCCTTTACGCAGCCCCACATGCAACTGGACCCTCCGGGTTCGCTGTTCCTGAGCAAACCTAAACATATCCCTAGCCGTCATCGCATATGAGTGAAAAATCAGGCCCCAGGAAATGTGTTGCGAGCCCCTTTGGACCATCCAAAAGTGTCACCAAAGGAAGGCTTTGGGTACAAGAGAACTCCCCAGGGGAGACTTTACGCAGCCCCACATGCAACTGGACCCTTCGGGTTCGATTATTCCGAGCAACCCTAAACATAACCCTAGCCGGCATGGGAGAAGACTGAAAACCCGGGCCCCAGAAAACGCGTTGCAAGCCCCTTTGGACCATCCAAAAGTGTCACCAAAGGAAGGCTTTGGGTACAAGAGAACTCCCCAGGGGAGCCTTTACGCAGCCCCACATGCAACTGGACCCTCCGGGTTCGCTGTTCCTGAGCAAACCTAAACGTAGCCCTAGCCGTCATCGGAGACGACTGAAAAATCAGGCCCCAGGAAATGCGTTGCAAGCCCCTTTGGACCATCCAAAAGTGCCCGCAAAGGAAGGCTTTGGGTACAAGAGAACTCCCCAGGGGAGCCTTTACGCAGCCCCACATGCAACTGGACCCTCCGGGTTCGCTGTTCCTGAGCAAACCTAAACATAGCCCTAGCCGGCATCGAAGACGACTGAAAAATCAGGCCCCAGGAAATGCGTTGCGAGCCCTTTTCGCCCATCCAAAAGTGCCCCCAAAGGAAGGCTTTGGGTACAAGAGAACTCCCCAGGGGAGCCTTTACGCAGCCCCACATGCAACTGGACCCTCCGTGTTCGATTTTTCCGATCAACCCTAAATATATCCCTAGCCGACATGGGAGAAGACTGAAAACCCGGGCCCCAGAAAACGCGTTGCAAGCCCCTTTGGACCATCCAAAAGTGTCACCAAAGGACGGCTTTGGGTACAAGTGATCTCCCCAGGGGAGCCTTTACGCAGCCCCACATGCAACTGGACCGTCCGGGTTCACTGTTCATGAGCAAACCTAAACGTAGCCCTAGCCGTCATCGGAGACGACTGAAAAATCAGGCCCCAGGAAATGCGTTGCAAGCCCCTTTGGACCATCCAAAAGTGCCCTCAAAGGAAGGCTTTGGGTACAAGTGATCTCCCCAGGGGAGCCTTTACGCAGCCCCACATGCAACTGGACCCTCCGGGTTCGCTGTTCATGAGCAAACCTAAACGTAGCCCTAGCCGTCATCGGAGACCACTGAAAAATCAGGCCCCAGGAAATGCGTTGCAAGCCCCTTTGGACCATCCAAAAGTGCCCGCAAAGGAAGGCTTTGGGTACAAGAGAACTCCCCAGGGGAGCCTTTACGCAGCCCCACATGCAACTGGACCCTCCGTGTTCGATTTTTCCGATCAACCCTATATATATCCCTAGCCGGCATGGGAGAAGACTGAAAACCCGGGCCCCCGAAAACGCGTTGCAAGCCCCTTTGGACCATCCAAAAGTGTCACCAAAGGACGTCTTTGGGTACAAGTGAACTCCCCAGGGGAGCCTTTACGCAGCCCCACATGCAACTGGACCCTCCGGGTTCGATTTTTCCGATCAACCCTAAATATATCCCTAGCCGGCATGGGAGAAGACTAAAACCTGGGCCCCAGAAAACGCGTTGCAAGCCCCTTTGGACCATCCAAAAGTGTCACCAAAGGAAGGCTTTGGGTACAAGAGAACTCCCCAGGGGAGCCTTTACGCAGCCCCACATGCAACTGGACCCTCCGGGTTCGCTGTTCCTGAGCAAACCTAAACGTAGCCCTGGCCGTCATCGGAGACGACTGAAAAATCAGGCCCCAGGAAATGTGTTGAAAGCCCCTTTGGACCATCCAAAAGTGCCCCCAAAGGAATGCTTTGGGTACATCTGAAGTTCCCAGGGGAGCCTTTACGCAGCCCCATATGCAACTGGACCCTCCGAGTTCGCTGTTTCCAAGCATCCCTAAACATAGCCCTAGCAGTCATCGGAGACGACTGAAAAATCAGGCCCCAGGAAATGCGTTGCGAGGCCTTTTCGCCCATCCAAAAGTGTCACCAAAGGAAGGCTTTGGGTACAAGTGAACTCCCCAGGGGAGCCTTTACGCAGCCCCACATGCAACTGGACCCTCCGGGTTCGATTTTTCCGATCAACCCTAAATATATCCCTAGCCGGCATGGGAGAAGACTGAAAACCCGGGCCCCAGAAAACGCGTTGCAAGCCCCTTTGTACCATCCAAAAGTATCACCAAAGGAAGGCTTTGGGTACAAGAGAACTCCCCAGGGGAGCCTTTACGCAGCCCCACATGCAACTGGACCCTCCGGGTTCGCTGTTCCTGAGCAAACCTAAACATAGCCCTAGCAGTCATCGAAGACGACTGAAAAATCAGGCCCCAGGAAATGCGTTGCGAGCCCTTTTCGCCCATCCAAAAGTGCCCCCAAAGGAAGGCTTTGGGTACAAGAGAACTCCCCAGGGGAGCCTTTACGCAGCCCCACATGCAACTGGACCCTTCGGGTTCGATTTTTCCAAGCAACCCTAAATATATCCCTAACCGGCATGGGAGAAGACTGAAAACCCGGGCCCCAGAAAACGCGTTGCAAGCCCCTTTGGACCATCCAAAAGTGTCACCAAAGGAAGGCTTTGGGTACAAGAGAACTCCCCAGGGGAGCCTTTACGCAGCCCCACATGCAACTGGACCCTCCGGGTTCGCTGTTCCTGAGCAAACCTAAACGAAGCCCTGGCCGTCATCGGAGACTACTGAAAAATCAGGCCCCAGGAAATGCGTTGTGAGCCCCTTTGGACCATCCAAAAGTGCCCGCAAAGGAATGCTTTGGGTACAAGTGAACTCCCCAGGGGAGCCTTTATGCAGCCCCATATGCAACTGGACCCTCCGGGTTCGCTGTTCCTGAGCAAACCTAAACATATCCCTAGCCGTCATCGCATATGAGTGAAAAATCAGGCCCCAGGAAATGTGTTGCGAGCCCCTTTGGACCATCCAAAAGTGTCACCAAAGGAAGGCTTTGGGTACATCTGAAGTTCCCAGGGGAGACTTTACGCAGCCCCACATGCAACTGGACCCTTCGGGTTCGATTATTCCGAGCAACCCTAAACATAACCCTAGCCGGCATGGGAGAAGACTGAAAACCCGGGCCCCAGAAAACGCGTTGCAAGCCCCTTTGGACCATCCAAAAGTGTCACCAAAGGAAGGCTTTGGGTACAAGAGAACTCCCCAGGGGAGCCTTTACGCAGCCCCACATGCAACTGGACCCTCCGGGTTCGCTGTTCCTGAGCAAACCTAAACGTAGCCCTAGCCGTCATCGGAGACGACTGAAAAATCAGGCCCCAGGAAATGCGTTGCAAGCCCCTTTGGACCATCCAAAAGTGCCCCCAAAGGAAGGCTTTGGGTACAAGAGAACTCCCCAGGGGAGCCTTTACGCAGCCCCACATGCAACTGGACCCCCCGGGGTTCGCTGTTCCTGAGCAAACCTAAACATAGCCCTAGCAGTCATCGAAGACCACTGAAAAATCAGGCCCCAGGAAATGCGTTGCGAGCCCTTTTCGCCCATCCAAAAGTGTCACCAAAGGAAGGCTTTGGGTACAAGAGAACTCCCCAGGGGAGACTTTACGCAGCCCCACATGCAACTGGACCCTTCGTGTTCGATTATTCCGAGCAACCCTAAATATATCCCTAGCCGGCATGGGAGAAGACTGAAAACCCGGGCCCAAGAAAACGCGTTGCAAGCCCCTTTGGACCATCCAAAAGTGTCACCAAAGGAAGGCTTTGGGTACAAGAGAACTCCCCAGGGGAGCCTTTACGCAGCCCCACATGCAACCGGACCCTCCGGGTTCGCTGTTCATGAGCAAACCTAAACGTAGCCCTAGCCGTCATCGGAGACGACTGAAAAATCAGGCCCCAGGAAATGCGTTGCAAGCCCCTTTGGACCATCCAAAAGTGCCCCCAAAGGAAGGCTTTGGGTACAAGTGATCTCCCCAGGGGAGCCTTTACGCAGCCCCACATGCAACTGGACCCTCCGGGTTCACTGTTCCTGAGCAAACCTATACGTAGCCCTAGCCGTCATCGGAGACGAGTGAAAAATCAGGCCCAAGGAAATGCGTTCCGAGGCCTTTTCGCCCATCCAAATGTGCCCCCAAAGGAAGGCTTTGGGTACAAGTGAACTCCCCAGGGGAGCCTTTATGCAGCCCCACATGCAACTGGACCCTCCGGGTTCGCTCTTTCCGAGCAACCCTAAACATAACCCTAGCCGGCATGGGAGAAGACTGAAAACCCGGGCCCCAGAAAACGCGTTGCAAGCCCCTTTGGACCATCCAAAAGTGCCCCCAAAGGAAGGCTTTCGGTACATCTGAAGTTCCCAGGGGAGCCTTTACGCAGCCCCATATGCAACTGGACCCTCCGAGTTCGCTGTTTCCAAGCATCCCTAAACATAGCCCTAGCAGTCATCGGAGACGACTGAAAAATCAGGCCCCAGGAAATGCGTTCCGAGGCCGTTTCGCCCATCCAAAAGTGTCACCAAACGAAGGCTTTGGATACAAGTGAACTCCTCAGGGGAGCCTTTACGCAGCCCCACATGCAACTGGACCGTCCGGGTTCGATTTTTCGAAAAACCCTAAATGTATCCCTAGCCGGCATGGGAGAAGACTGAAAACCCGGGCCCCAGAAAACGCGTTGCAAGCCCCTTTGGACCATTCAAAAGTGTCACCAAAGGAAGGCTTTGGGTACAAGAGAACTCCCCAGGGGAGCCTTTACGCAGCCCCACATGCAACTGGACCCTCCGGGTTCGCTTTTTCCGATCAACCCTAAATATATCCCTAGCCGGCATGGGAGAAGACTGAAAACCCAGGCCCCAGAAAACGCATTGCAAGCCCCTTTGGACCATCCAAAAGTGTCACCAAAGGAAGGCTTTGGGTACAAGAGAACTCCCCAGGGGAGCCTTTACGCAGCCCCACATGCAACTGGACCCTCCGGGTTCGCTGTTCCTGAGCAAACCTAAACATAGCCCTAGCCGGCATCGAAGACGACTGAAAAATCAGGCCCCAGGAAATGCGTTGCGAGCCCTTTTCGCCCATCCAAAAGTGCCCCCAAAGGAAGGCTTTGGGTACAAGAGAACTCCCCAGGGGAGCCTTTACGCAGCCCCACATGCAACTGGACCCTCCGTGTTCGATTTTTCCGATCAACCCTAAATATATCCCTAGCCGACATGGGAGAAGACTGAAAACCCGGGCCCCAGAAAACGCGTTGCAAGCCCCTTTGGACCATCCAAAAGTGTCACCAAAGGAAGGCTTTGGGAACAAGATAACTCCCCAGGGGAGCCTTTACGCAGCCCCACATGCAACTGGACCGTCCGGGTTCACTGTTCATGAGCAAACCTAAACGTAGCCCTAGCCGTCATCGGAGACGACTGAAAAATCAGGCCCCAGGAAATGCGTTGCAAGCCCCTTTGGACCATCCAAAAGTGCCCTCAAAGGAAGGCTTTGGGTACAAGTGATCTCCCCAGGGGAGCCTTTACGCAGCCCCACATGCAACTGGACCCTCCGGGTTCGCTGTTCATGAGCAAACCTAAACGTAGCCCTAGCCGTCATCGGAGACGACTGAAAAATCAGGCCCCAGGAAATGCGTTGCAAGCCCCTTTGGACCATCCAAAAGTGCCCGCAAAGGAAGGCTTTGGGTACAAGAGAACTCCCCAGGGGAGCCTTTACGCAGCCCCACATGCAACTGGACCCTCCGTGTTCGATTTTTCCGATCAACCCTATATATATCCCTAGCCGGCATGGGAGAAGACTGAAAACCCGGGCCCCCGAAAACGCGTTGCAAGCCCCTTTGGACCATCCAAAAGTGTCACCAAAGGACGGCTTTGGGTACAAGTGAACTCCCCAGGGGAGCCTTTACGCAGCCCCACATGCAACTGGACCCTCCGGGTTCGATTTTTCCGATCAACCCTAAATATATCCCTAGCCGGCATGGGAGAAGACTAAAACCTGGGCCCCAGAAAACGCGTTGCAAGCCCCTTTGGACCATCCAAAAGTGTCACCAAAGGAAGGCTTTGGGTACAAGAGAACTCCCCAGGGGAGCCTTTACGCAGCCCCACATGCAACTGGACCCTCCGGGTTCGCTGTTCATGAGCAAACCTAAACGTAGCCCTGGCCGTCATCGGAGACGACTGAAAAATCAGGCCCCAGGAAATGTGTTGAAAGCCCCTTTGGACCATCCAAAAGTGCCCCCAAAGGAATGCTTTGGGTACATCTGAAGTTCCCAGGGGAGCCTTTACGCAGCCCCACATGCAACTGGACCCTCCGGGTTCGCTGTTCATGAGCAAACCTAAACGTAGCCCTGGCCGTCATCGGAGACGACTGAAAAATCAGGCCCCAGGAAATGTGTTGAAAGCCCCTTTGGACCATCCAAAAGTGCCCCCAAAGGAATGCTTTGGGTACATCTGAAGTTCCCAGGGGAGCCTTTACGCAGCCCCATATGCAACTGGACCCTCCGAGTTCGCTGTTTCCAAGCATCCCTAAACATAGCCCTAGCAGTCATCGGAGACGACTGAAAAATCAGGCCCCAGGAAATGCGTTGCGAGGCCTTTTCGCCCATCCAAAAGTGTCACCAAAGGAAGGCTTTGGATACAAGTGAACTCCCCAGGGGAGCCTTTACGCAGCCCCACATGCAACTGGACCCTCCGTGTTCGATTTTTCCGATCAACCCTAAATATATCCCTAGCCGGCATGGGAGAAGACTGAAAACCCGGGCCCCAGAAAACGCGTTGCAAGCCCCTTTGTACCATCCAAAAGTATCACCAAAGGAAGGCTTTGGGTACAAGAGAACTCCCCAGGGGAGCCTTTACGCAGCCCCACATGCAACTGGACCCTCCGGGTTCGCTGTTCCTGAGCAAACCTAAATGAAGCCCTAGCCGTCATCGGAGACTACTGAAAAATCAGGCCCCAGGAAATGCGTTGTGAGCCCCTTTGGACCATCCAAAAGTGCCCGCAAAGGAATGCTTTGGGTACAAGTGAACTCCCCAGGGGAGCCTTTACGCAGCCCCACATGCAACTGGACCCTCCGGGTTCGCTGTTCCTGAGCAAACCTAAACATATCCCTAGCCGTCATCGCATATGAGTGAAAAATCAGGCCCCAGGAAATGTGTTGCGAGCCCCTTTGGACCATCCAAAAGTGTCACCAAAGGAAGGCTTTGGGTACAAGAGAACTCCCCAGGGGAGACTTTACGCAGCCCCACATGCAACTGGACCCTTCGGGTTCGATTATTCCGAGCAACCCTAAACATAACCCTAGCCGGCATGGGAGAAGACTGAAAACCCGGGCCCCAGAAAACGCGTTGCAAGCCCCTTTGGACCATCCAAAAGTGTCACCAAAGGAAGGCTTTGGGTACAAGAGAACTCCCCAGGGGAGCCTTTACGCAGCCCCACATGCAACTGGACCCTCCGGGTTCGCTGTTCCTGAGCAAACCTAAACGTAGCCCTAGCCGTCATCGGAGACGACTGAAAAATCAGGCCCCAGGAAATGCGTTGCAAGCCCCTTTGGACCATCCAAAAGTGCCCGCAAAGGAAGGCTTTGGGTACAAGAGAACTCCCCAGGGGAGCCTTTACGCAGCCCCACATGCAACTGGACCCTCCGGGTTCGCTGTTCCTGAGCAAACCTAAACATAGCCCTAGCCGGCATCGAAGACGACTGAAAAATCAGGCCCCAGGAAATGCGTTGCGAGCCCTTTTCGCCCATCCAAAAGTGCCCCCAAAGGAAGGCTTTGGGTACAAGAGAACTCCCCAGGGGAGCCTTTACGCAGCCCCACATGCAACTGGACCCTCCGTGTTCGATTTTTCCGATCAACCCTAAATATATCCCTAGCCGACATGGGAGAAGACTGAAAACCCGGGCCCCAGAAAACGCGTTGCAAGCCCCTTTGGACCATCCAAAAGTGTCACCAAAGGACGGCTTTGGGTACAAGTGATCTCCCCAGGGGAGCCTTTACGCAGCCCCACATGCAACTGGACCGTCCGGGTTCACTGTTCATGAGCAAACCTAAACGTAGCCCTAGCCGTCATCGGAGACGACTGAAAAATCAGGCCCCAGGAAATGCGTTGCAAGCCCCTTTGGACCATCCAAAAGTGCCCTCAAAGGAAGGCTTTGGGTACAAGTGATCTCCCCAGGGGAGCCTTTACGCAGCCCCACATGCAACTGGACCCTCCGGGTTCGCTGTTCATGAGCAAACCTAAACGTAGCCCTAGCCGTCATCGGAGACGACTGAAAAATCAGGCCCCAGGAAATGCGTTGCAAGCCCCTTTGGACCATCCAAAAGTGCCCGCAAAGGAAGGCTTTGGGTACAAGAGAACTCCCCAGGGGAGCCTTTACGCAGCCCCACATGCAACTGGACCCTCCGTGTTCGATTTTTCCGATCAACCCTATATATATCCCTAGCCGGCATGGGAGAAGACTAAAACCTGGGCCCCCGAAAACGCGTTGCAAGCCCCTTTGGACCATCCAAAAGTGTCACCAAAGGAAGGCTTTGGGTACAAGAGAACTCCCCAGGGGAGCCTTTACGCAGCCCCACATGCAACTGGACCCTCCGGGTTCGCTGTTCATGAGCAAACCTAAACGTAGCCCTGGCCGTCATCGGAGACGACTGAAAAATCAGGCCCCAGGAAATGTGTTGAAAGCCCCTTTGGACCATCCAAAAGTGCCCCCAAAGGAATGCTTTGGGTACATCTGAAGTTCCCAGGGGAGCCTTTACGCAGCCCCATATGCAACTGGACCCTCCGAGTTCGCTGTTTCCAAGCATCCCTAAACATAGCCCTAGCAGTCATCGGAGACGACTGAAAAATCAGGCCCCAGGAACTGCGTTGCGAGGCCTTTTCGCCCATCCAAAAGTGTCACCAAAGGAAGGCTTTGGATACAAGTGAACTCCCCAGGGGAGCCTTTACGCAGCCCCACATGCAACTGGACCCTCCGGGTTCGATTTTTCCGATCAACCCTAAATATATCCCTAGCCGGCATGGGAGAAGACTGAAAACCCGGGCCCCAGAAAACGCGTTGCAAGCCCCTTTGGTCCATCCAAAAGTATCACCAAAGGAAGGCTTTGGGTACAAGAGAACTCCCCAGGGGAGCCTTTACGCAGCCCCACATGCAACTGGACCCTCCGGGTTCGCTGTTCCTGAGCAAACCTAAACATAGCCCTAGCAGTCATCGAAGACGACTGAAAAATCAGGCCCCAGGAAATGCGTTGCGAGCCCTTTTCGCCCATCCAAAAGTGCCCCCAAAGGAAGGCTTTGGGTACAAGAGAACTCCCCAGGGGAGCCTTTACGCAGCCCCACATGCAACTGGACCCTTCGGGTTCGATTTTTCCAAGCAACCCTAAATATATCCCTAACCGGCATGGGAGAAGACTGAAAACCCGGGCCCCAGAAAACGCGTTGCAAGCCCCTTTGGACCATCCAAAAGTGTCACCAAAGGAAGGCTTTGGGTACAAGAGAACTCCCCAGGGGAGCCTTTACGCAGCCCCACATGCAACTGGACCCTCCGGGTTCGCTGTTCCTGAGCAAACCTAAACGAAGCCCTGGCCGTCATCGGAGACTACTGAAAAATCAGGCCCCAGGAAATGCGTTGTGAGCCCCTTTGGACCATCCAAAAGTGCCCGCAAAGGAATGCTTTGGGTACAAGTGAACTCCCCAGGGGAGCCTTTATGCAGCCCCATATGCAACTGGACCCTCCGGGTTCGCTGTTCCTGAGCAAACCTAAACATATCCCTAGCCGTCATCGCATATGAGTGAAAAATCAGGCCCCAGGAAATGTGTTGCGAGCCCCTTTGGACCATCCAAAAGTGTCACCAAAGGAAGGCTTTGGGTACATCTGAAGTTCCCAGGGGAGACTTTACGCAGCCCCACATGCAACTGGACCCTTCGGGTTCGATTATTCCGAGCAACCCTAAACATAACCCTAGCCGGCATGGGAGAAGACTGAAAACCCGGGCCCCAGAAAACGCGTTGCAAGCCCCTTTGGACCATCCAAAAGTGTCACCAAAGGAAGGCTTTGGGTACAAGAGAACTCCCCAGGGGAGCCTTTACGCAGCCCCACATGCAACTGGACCCTCCGGGTTCGCTGTTCCTGAGCAAACCTAAACGTAGCCCTAGCCGTCATCGGAGACGACTGAAAAATCAGGCCCCAGGAAATGCGTTGCAAGCCCCTTTGGACCATCCAAAAGTGCCCCCAAAGGAAGGCTTTGGGTACAAGAGAACTCCCCAGGGGAGCCTTTACGCAGCCCCACATGCAACTGGACCCCCCGGGTTCGCTGTTCCTGAGCAAACCTAAACATAGCCCTAGCAGTCATCGAAGACCACTGAAAAATCAGGCCCCAGGAAATGCGTTGCGAGCCCTTTTCGCCCATCCAAAAGTGCCCCCAAAGGAAGGCTTTGGGTACAAGAGAACTCCCCAGGGGAGACTTTACGCAGCCCCACATGCAACTGGACCGTCCGTGTTCGATTATTCCGAGCAACCCTAAATATATCCCTAGCCGGCATGGGAGAAGACTGAAAACCCGGGCCCAAGAAAACGCGTTGCAAGCCCCTTTGGACCATCCAAAAGTGTCACCAAAGGAAGGCTTTGGGTACAAGAGAACTCCCCAGGGGAGCCTTTACGCAGCCCCACATGCAACCGGACCCTCCGGGTTCGCTGTTCATGAGCAAACCTAAACGTAGCCCTAGCCGTCATCGGAGACGACTGAAAAATCAGGCCCCAGGAAATGCGTTGCAAGCCCCTTTGGACCATCCAAAAGTGCCCCCAAAGGAAGGCTTTGGGTACAAGTGATCTCCCCAGGGGAGCCTTTACGCAGCCCCACATGCAACTGGACCCTCCGGGTTCACTGTTCCTGAGCAAACCTATACGTAGCCCTAGCCGTCATCGGAGACGAGTGAAAAATCAGGCCCAAGGAAATGCGTTCCGAGGCCTTTTCACCCATCCAAATGTGCCCCCAAAGGAAGGCTTTCGGTACATCTGAAGTTCCCAGGGGAGCCTTTACGCAGCCCCATATGCAACTGGACCCTCCGAGTTCGCTGTTTCCAAGCATCCCTAAACATAGCCCTAGCAGTCATCGGAGACGACTGAAAAATCAGGCCCCAGGAAATGCGTTCCGAGGCCGTTTCGCCCATCCAAAAGTGTCACCAAACGAAGGCTTTGGATACAAGTGAACTCCTCAGGGGAGCCTTTACGCAGCCCCACATGCAACTGGACCGTCCGGGTTCGATTTTTCGAAAAACCCTAAATGTATCCCTAGCCGGCATGGGAGAAGACTGAAAACCCGGGCCCCAGAAAACGCGTTGCAAGCCCCTTTGGACCATTCAAAAGTGTCACCAAAGGAAGGCTTTGGGTACAAGAGAACTCCCCAGGGGAGCCTTTACGCAGCCCCACATGCAACTGGACCCTCCGGGTTCGCTTTTTCCGATCAACCCTAAATATATCCCTAGCCGGCATGGGAGAAGACTGAAAACCCAGGCCCCAGAAAACGCATTGCAAGCCCCTTTGGACCATCCAAAAGTGTCACCAAAGGAAGGCTTTGGGTACAAGAGAACTCCCCAGGGGAGCCTTTACGCAGCCCCACATGCAACTGGACCCTCCGGGTTCGCTGTTCCTGAGCAAACCTAAACATAGCCCTAGCCGGCATCGAAGACGACTGAAAAATCAGGCCCCAGGAAATGCGTTGCGAGCCCTTTTCGCCCATCCAAAAGTGCCCCCAAAGGAAGGCTTTGGGTACAAGAGAACTCCCCAGGGGAGCCTTTACGCAGCCCCACATGCAACTGGACCCTCCGTGTTCGATTTTTCCGATCAACCCTAAATATATCCCTAGCCGACATGGGAGAAGACTGAAAACCCGGGCCCCAGAAAACGCGTTGCAAGCCCCTTTGGACCATCCAAAAGTGTCACCAAAGGACGGCTTTGGGTACAAGTGATCTCCCCAGGGGAGCCTTTACGCAGCCCCACATGCAACTGGACCGTCCGGGTTCACTGTTCATGAGCAAACCTAAACGTAGCCCTAGCCGTCATCGGAGACGACTGAAAAATCAGGCCCCAGGAAATGCGTTGCAAGCCCCTTTGGACCATCCAAAAGTGCCCCCAAAGGAAGGCTTTGGGTACAAGTGATCTCCCCAGGGGAGCCTTTACGCAGCCCCACATGCAACTGGACCCTCCGGTTTCGCTGTTCATGAGCAAACCTAAACGTAGCCCTAGCCGTCATCGGAGACGACTGAAAAATCAGGCCCCAGGAAATGCGTTGCAAGCCCCTTTGGACCATCCAAAAGTGCCCGCAAAGGAAGGCTTTGGGTACAAGAGAACTCCCCAGGGGAGCCTTTACGCAGCCCCACATGCAACTGGACCCTCCGTGTTCGATTTTTCCGATCAACCCTATATATATCCCTAGCCGGCATGTGAGAAGACTGAAAACCCGGGCCCCAGAAAACGCGTTGCAAGCCCCTTTGGACCATCCAAAAGTGTCACCAAAGGACGGCTTTGGGTACAAGTGAACTCCCCAGGGGAGCCTTTACGCAGCCCCACATGCAACTGGACCCTCCGGGTTCGATTTTTCCGATCAACCCTAAATATATCCCTAGCCGGCATGGGAGAAGACTAAAACCTGGGCCCCAGAAAACGCGTTGCAAGCCCCTTTGGACCATCCAAAAGTGTCACCAAAGGAAGGCTTTGGGTACAAGAGAACTCCCCAGGGGAGCCTTTATGCAGCCCCACATGCAACTGGACCCTCCGGGTTCGCTGTTCCTGAGCAAACCTAAACGTAGCCCTGGCCGTCATCGGAGACGACTGAAAAATCAGGCCCCAGGAAATGTGTTGAAAGCCCCTTTGGACCATCCAAAAGTGCCCCCAAAGGAATGCTTTGGGTACATCTGAAGTTCCCAGGGGAGCCTTTACGCAGCCCCATATGCAACTGGACCCTCCGAGTTCGCTGTTTCCAAGCATCCCTAAACATAGCCCTAGCAGTCATCGGAGACGACTGAAAAATCAGGCCCCAGGAAATGCGTTGCGAGGCCTTTTCGCCCATCCAAAAGTGTCACCAAAGGAAGGCTTTGGATACAAGTGAACTCCCCAGGGGAGCCTTTACGCAGCCCCACATGCAACTGGACCCTCCGTGTTCGATTTTTCCGATCAACCCTAAATATATCCCTAGCCGGCATGGGAGAAGACTGAAAACCCGGGCCCCAGAAAACGCGTTGCAAGCCCCTTTGTACCATCCAAAAGTATCACCAAAGGAAGGCTTTGGGTACAAGAGAACTCCCCAGGGGAGCCTTTACGCAGCCCCACATGCAACTGGACCCTCCGGGTTCGCTGTTCCTGAGCAAACCTAAACGTAGCCCTAGCAGTCATCGAAGACGACTGAAAAATCAGGCCCCAGGAAATGCGTTGCGAGCCCTTTTCGCCCATCCAAAAGTGCCCCCAAAGGAAGGCTTTGGGTACAAGAGAACTCCCCAGGGGAGCCTTTACGCAGCCCCACATGCAACTGGACCCTTCGGGTTCGATTTTTCCAAGCAACCCTAAATATATCCCTAGCCGGCATGGGAGAAGACTGAAAACCCGGGCCCCAGAAAACGCGTTGCAAGCCCCTTTGGACCATCCAAAAGTGTCACCAAAGGAAGACTTTGGGTACAAGAGAACTCCCCAGGGGAGCCTTTACGCAGCCCCACATGCAACTGGACCCTCCGCGTTCGCTGTTCCTGAGCAAACCTAAACGAAGCCCTGGCCGTCATCGGAGACTACTGAAAAATCAGGCCCCAGGAAATGCGTTGTGAGCCCCTTTGGACCATCCAAAAGTGCCCGCAAAGGAATGCTTTGGGTACAAGTGAACTCCCCAGGGGAGCCTTTACGCAGCCCCATATGCAACTGGACCCTCCGGGTTCGCTGTTCCTGAGCAAACCTAAACATATCCCTAGCCGTCATCGCATATGAGTGAAAAATCAGGCCCCAGGAAATGTGTTGCGAGCCCCTTTGGACCATCCAAAAGTGTCACCAAAGGAAGGCTTTGGGTACAAGAGAACTCCCCAGGGGAGACTTTACGCAGCCCCACATGCAACTGGACCCTTCGGGTTCGATTATTCCGAGCAACCCTAAATATATCCCTAGATGGCATGGGAGAAGACTGAAAACCCGGGCCCCAGAAAACGCGTTGCAAGCCCCTTTGGACCATCCAAAAGTGTCACCAAAGGAAGGCTTTGGGTACAAGAGAACTCCCCAGGGGAGCCTTTACGCAGCCCCACATGCAACTGGACCGTCCGGCTTCACTGTTCATGAGCAAACCTAAACGTAGCCCTAGCCGTCATCGGAGACGACTGAAAAATCAGGCCCAAGGAAATGCGTTGCAAGCCCCTTTGGACCATCCAAAAGTGCCCCCAAAGGAAGGCTTTGGGTACAAGTGATCTCCCCAGGGGAGCCTTTACGCAGCCCCACATGCAACTGGACCCTCCGGTTTCGCTGTTCATGAGCAAACCTAAACGTAGCCCTAGCCGTCATCGGAGACGACTGAAAAATCAGGCCCCAGGAAATGCGTTGCAAGCCCCTTTGGACCATCCAAAAGTGCCCGCAAAGGAAGGCTTTGGGTACAAGAGAACTCCCCAGGGGAGCCTTTACGCAGCCCCACATGCAACTGGACCCTCCGGGTTCGATTTTTCCGATCAACCCTATATATATCCCTAGCCGGCATGGGAGAAGACTGAAAACCCGGGCCCCAGAAAACGCGTTGCAAGCCCCTTTGGACCATCCAAAAGTGTCACCAAAGGACGGCTTTGGGTACAAGTGAACTCCCCAGGGGAGCCTTTACGCAGCCCCACATGCAACTGGACCCTCCGGGTTCGATTTTTCCGATCAACCCTAAATATATCCCTAGCCGGCATGGGAGAAGACTAAAACCTGGGCCCCAGAAAACGCGTTGCAAGCCCCTTTGGACCATCCAAAAGTGTCACCAAAGGAAGGCTTTGGGTACAAGAGAACTCCCCAGGGGAGCCTTTACGCAGCCCCACATGCAACTGGACCCTCCGGGTTCGCTGTTCATGAGCAAACCTAAACGTAGCCCTGGCCGTCATCGGAGACGACTGAAAAATCAGGCCCCAGGAAATGTGTTGAAAGCCCCTTTGGACCATCCAAAAGTGCCCCCAAAGGAATGCTTTGGGTACATCTGAAGTTCCCAGGGGAGCCTTTACGCAGCCCCATATGCAACTGGACCCTCCGAGTTCGCTGTTTCCAAGCATCCCTAAACATAGCCCTAGCAGTCATCGGAGACGACTGAAAAATCAGGCCCCAGGAAATGCGTTGCGAGGCCTTTTCGCCCATCCAAAAGTGTCACCAAAGGAAGGCTTTGGATACAAGTGAACTCCCCAGGGGAGCCTTTACGCAGCCCCACATGCAACTGGACCCTCCGTGTTCGATTTTTCCGATCAACCCTAAATATATCCCTAGCCGGCATGGGAGAAGACTGAAAACCCGGGCCCCAGAAAACGCGTTGCAAGCCCCTTTGTACCATCCAAAAGTATCACCAAAGGAAGGCTTTGGGTACAAGAGAACTCCCCAGGGGAGCCTTTACGCAGCCCCACATGCAACTGGACCCTCCGGGTTCGCTGTTCCTGAGCAAACCTAAACATAGCCCTAGCAGTCATCGAAGACGACTGAAAAATCAGGCCCCAGGAAATGCGTTGCGAGCCCTTTTCGCCCATCCAAAAGTGCCCCCAAAGGAAGGCTTTGGGTACAAGAGAACTCCCCAGGGGAGCCTTTACGCAGCCCCACATGCAACTGGACCCTTCGGGTTCGATTTTTCCAAGCAACCCTAAATATATCCCTAGCCGGCATGGGAGAAGACTGAAAACCCGGGCCCCAGAAAACGCGTTGCAAGCCCCTTTGGACCATCCAAAAGTGTCACCAAAGGAAGGCTTTGGGTACAAGAGAACTCCCCAGGGGAGCCTTTACGCAGCCCCACATGCAACTGGACCCTCCGCGTTCGCTGTTCCTGAGCAAACCTAAACGAAGCCCTGGCCGTCATCGGAGACTACTGAAAAATCAGGCCCCAGGAAATGCGTTGTGAGCCCCTTTGGACCATCCAAAAGTGCCCGCAAAGGAATGCTTTGGGTACAAGTGAACTCCCCAGGGGAGCCTTTTCGCTGCCCCATATGCAACTGGACCCTCCGGGTTCGCTGTTCCTGAGCAAACCTAAACATATCCCTAGCCGTCATCGCATATGAGTGAAAAATCAGGCCCCAGGAAATGTGTTGCGAGCCCCTTTGGACCATCCAAAAGTGTCACCAAAGGAAGGCTTTGGGTACAAGAGAACTCCCCAGGGGAGACTTTACGCAGCCCCACATGCAACTGGACCCTTCGGGTTCGATTATTCCGAGCAACCCTAAATATATCCCTAGATGGCATGGGAGAAGACTGAAAACCCAGGCCCCAGAAAACGCGTTGCAAGCCCCTTTGGACCATCCAAAAGTGTCACCAAAGGAAGGCTTTGGGTACAAGAGAACTCCCCAGGGGAGCCTTTACGCAGCCCCACATGCAACCGGACCCTCCGGGTTCGCTGTTCATGAGCAAACCTAAACGTAGCCCTAGCCGTCATCGGAGACGACTGAAAAATCAGGCCCCAGGAAATGCGTTGAAAGCCCCTTTGGACCATCCAAAAGTGCCCCCAAAGGAAGGCTTTGGGTACAAGTGATCTCCCCAGGGGAGCCTTTACGCAGCCCCACATGCAACTGGACCCTCCGGGTTCACTGTTCCTGAGCAAACCTATACGTAGCCCTAGCCGTCATCGGAGACGAGTGAAAAATCAGGCCCAAGGAAATGCGTTCCGAGGCCTTTTCGCCCATCCAAATGTGCCCCCAAAGGAAGGCTTTGGGTACAAGTGAACTCCCCAGGGGAGCCTTTATGCAGCCCCACATGCAACTGGACCCTCCGGGTTCGCTCTTTCCGAGCAACCCTAAACATAACCCTAGCCGGCATGGGAGAAGACTGAAAACCCGGGCCCCAGAAAACGCGTTGCAAGCCCCTTTGGACCATCCAAAAGTGTCACCAAAGGAAGGCTTTGGGTACAAGAGAACTCCCCAGGGGAGCCTTTACGCAGCCCCACATGCAACTGGACCCTCCGGGTTCGCTGTTCATGAGCAAACCTAAACGTAGCCCTAGCCGTCATCGGAGACGACTGAAAAATCAGGCCCCAGGAAATGCGTTGCAAGCCCCTTTGGACCATCCAAAAGTGCCCGCAAAGGAAGGCTTTGGGTACAAGAGAACTCCCCAGGGGAGCCTTTACGCAGCCCCACATGCAACTGGACCCTCCGGGTTCGCTGTTCCTGAGCAAACCTAAACATAGCCCTAGCAGTCATCGAAGACGACTGAAAAATCAGGCCCCAGGAAATGCGTTGCGAGCCCTTTTCGCCCATCCAAAAGTGCCCCCAAAGGAAGGCTTTGGGTACAAGAGAACTCCCCAGGGGAGCCTTTACGCAGCCCCACATGCAACTGGACCCTTCGGGTTCGATTTTTCCAAGCAACGCTAAATATATCCCTAGCCGGCATGGGAGAAGACTGAAAACCCGGGCCCCAGAAAACGCGTTGCAAGCCCCTTTGGACCATCCAAAAGTGTCACCAAAGGAAGGCTTTGGGTACAAGTGAACTCCCCAGGGGAGCCTTTACGCAGCCCCACATGCAACTGGACCCTCCGGGTTCGCTGTTCCTGAGCAAACCTAAACGAAGCCCTGGCCGTCATCGGAGACTACTGAAAAATCAGGCCCCAGGAAATGCGTTGTGAGCCCCTTTGGACCATCCAAAAGTGCCCGCAAAGGAATGCTTTGGGTACAAGTGAACTCCCCAGGGGAGCCTTTACGCAGCCCCATATGCAACTGGACCTTCCGGGTTCGCTGTTCCTGAGCAAACCTAAACATATCCCTAGCCGTCATCGCATATGAGTGAAAAATCAGGCCCCAGGAAATGTGTTGCGAGCCCCTTTGGACCATCCAAAAGTGTCACCAAAGGAAGGCTTTGGGTACAAGAGAACTCCCCAGGGGAGACTTTACGCAGCCCCACATGCAACCGGACCCTCCGGGTTCGCTGTTCCTGAGCAAACCTAAACGTAGCCCTAGCCGTCATCGGAGACGAGTGAAAAATCAGGCCCAAGGAAATGCGTTCCGAGGCCTTTTCGCCCATCCAAATGTGCCCCCAAAGGAAGGCTTTGGGTACAAGTGAACTCCCCAGGGGAGCCTTTATGCAGCCCCACATGCAACTGGACCCTCCGGGTTCGCTCTTTCCGAGCAACCCTAAACATAACCCTAGCCGGCATGGGAGAAGACTGAAAACCCGGGCCCCAGAAAACGCGTTGCAAGCCCCTTTGGACCATCCAAAAGTGCCCCCAAAGGAAGGCTTTGGGTACATCTGAAGTTCCCAGGGGAGCCTTTACGCAGCCCCATATGCAACTGGACCCTCCGAGTTCGCTGTTTCCAAGCATCCCTAAACATAGCCCTAGCAGTCATCGGAGACGACTGAAAAATCAGGCCCCAGGAAATGCGTTCCGAGGCCGTTTCGCCCATCCAAAAGTGTCACCAAACGAAGGCTTTGGATACAAGTGAACTCCTCAGGGGAGCCTTTACGCAGCCCCACATGCAACTGGACCGTCCGGGTTCGATTTTTCGAAAAACCCTAAATGTATCCCTAGCCGGCATGGGAGAAGACTGAAAACCCGGGCCCCAGAAAACGCGTTGCAAGCCCCTTTGGACCATCCAAAAGTGTCACCAAAGGAAGGCTTTGGGTACAAGAGAACTCCCCAGGGGAGCCTTTACGCAGCCCCACATGCAACTGGACCCTCCGGGTTCGCTTTTTCCGATCAACCCTAAATATATCCCTAGCCGGCATGGGAGAAGACTGAAAACCCAGGCCCCAGAAAACGCATTGCAAGCCCCTTTGGACCATCCAAAAGTGTCACCAACGGAAGGCTTTGGGTACAAGAGAACTCCCCAGGGGAGCCTTTACGCAGCCCCACATGCAACTGGACCCTCCGGGTTCGCTGTTCCTGAGCAAAACTAAACATAGCCCTAGCCGGCATCGAAGACGACTGAAAAATCAGGCCCCAGGAAATGCGTTGCGAGCCCTTTTCGCCCATCCAAAAGTGCCCCCAAAGGAAGGCTTTGGGTACAAGAGAACTCCCCAGGGGAGCCTTTACGCAGCCCCACATGCAACTGGACCCTTCGTGTTCGATTTTTCCGATCAACCCTAAATATATCCCTAGCCGACATGGGAGAAGACTGAAAACCCGGGCCCCAGAAAACGCGTTGCAAGCCCCTTTGGACCATCCAAAAGTGTCACCAAAGGACGGCTTTGGGTACAAGTGATCTCCCCAGGGGAGCCTTTACGCAGCCCCACATGCAACTGGACCCTCCGGTTTCGCTGTTCATGAGCAAACCTAAACGTAGCCCTAGCCGTCATCGGAGACGACTGAAAAATCAGGCCCCAGGAAATGCGTTGCAAGCCCCTTTGGACCATCCAAAAGTGCCCGCAAAGGAAGGCTTTGGGTACAAGAGAACTCCCCAGGGGAGCCTTTACGCAGCCCCACATGCAACTGGACCCTCCGGGTTCGCTGTTCATGAGCAAACCTAAACGTAGCCCTAGCCGTCATCGGAGACGACTGAAAAATCAGGCCCCAGGAAATGCGTTGCAAGCCCCTTTGGACCATCCAAAAGTGCCCGCAAAGGAAGGCTTTGGGTACAAGAGAACTCCCCAGGGGAGCCTTTACGCAGCCCCACATGCAACTGGACCCTCCGTGTTCGATTTTTCCGTTCAACCCTATATATATCCCTAGCCGGCATGGGAGAAGACTGAAAACCCGGGCCCCAGAAAACGCGTTGCAAGCCCCTTTGGACCATCCAAAAGTGTCACCAAAGGACGGCTTTGGGTACAAGTGAACTCCCCAGGGGAGCCTTTACGCAGCCCCACATGCAACTGGACCCTCCGGGTTCGATTTTTCCGATCAACCCTAAATATATCCCTAGCCGGCATGGGAGAAGACTAAAACCTGGGCCCCAGAAAACGCGTTGCAAGCCCCTTTGGACCATCCAAAAGTGTCACCAAAGGAAGGCTTTGGGTACAAGAGAACTCCCCAGGGGAGCCTTTACGCAGCCCCACATGCAACTGGACCCTCCGGGTTCGCTGTTCATGAGCAAACCTAAACGTAGCCCTGGCCGTCATCGGAGACGACTGAAAAATCAGGCCCCAGGAAATGTGTTGAAAGCCCCTTTGGACCATCCAAAAGTGCCCCCAAAGGAATGCTTTGGGTACATCTGAAGTTCCCAGGGGAGCCTTTACGCAGCCCCATATGCAACTGGACCCTCCGAGTTCGCTGTTTCCAAGCATCCCTAAACATAGCCCTAGCAGTCATCGGAGACGACTGAAAAATCAGGCCCCAGGAAATGCGTTGCGAGGCCTTTTCGCCCATCCAAAAGTGTCACCAAAGGAAGGCTTTGGATACAAGTGAACTCCCCAGGGGAGCCTTTACGCAGCCCCACATGCAACTGGACCCTCCGTGTTCGATTTTTCCGATCAACGCTAAATATATCCCAAGCCGGCATGGGAGAAGACTGAAAACCCGGGCCCCAGAAAACGCGTTGCAAGCCCCTTTGTACCATCCAAAAGTATCACCAAAGGAAGGCTTTGGGTACAAGAGAACTCCCCAGGGGAGCCTTTACGCAGCCCCACATGCAACTGGACCCTCCGGGTTCGCTGTTCCTGAGCAAACCTAAACATAGCCCTAGCAGTCATCGAAGACGACTGAAAAATCAGGCCCCAGGAAATGCGTTGCGAGCCCTTTTCGCCCATCCAAAAGTGCCCCCAAAGGAAGGCTTTGGGTACAAGAGAACTCCCCAGGGGAGCCTTTACGCAGCCCCACATGCAACTGGACCCTTCGGGTTCGATTTTTCCAAGCAACCCTAAATATATCCCTAGCCGGCATGGGAGAAGACTGAAAACCCGGGCCCCAGAAAACGTGTTGCAAGCCCCTTTGGACCATCCAAAAGTGTCACCAAAGGAAGGCTTTGGGTACAAGAGAACTCCCCAGGGGAGCCTTTACGCAGCCCCACATGCAACTGGACCCTCCGCGTTCGCTGTTCCTGAGCAAAACTAAACGAAGCCCTGGCCGTCATCGGAGACTACTGAAAAATCAGGCCCCAGGAAATGCGTTGTGAGCCCCTTTGGACCATCCAAAAGTGCCCGCAAAGGAATGCTTTGGGTACAAGTGAACTCCCCAGGGGAGCCTTTACGCAGCCCCATATGCAACTGGACCCTCCGGGTTCGCTGTTCCTGAGCAAACCTAAACATATCCCTAGCCGTCATCGCATATGAGTGAAAAATCAGGCCCCAGGAAATGTGTTGCGAGCCCCTTTGGACCATCCAAAAGTGTCACCAAAGGAAGGCTTTGGGTACAAGAGAACTCCCCAGGGGAGACTTTACGCAGCCCCACATGCAACTGGACCCTCCGGGTTCGCTCTTTCCGAGCAACCCTAAACATAACCCTAGCCGGCATGGGAGAAGACTGAAAACCCGGGCCCCAGAAAACGCGTTGCAAGCCCCTTTGGACCATCCAAAAGTGCCCCCAAAGGAAGGCTTTGGGTACATCTGAAGTTCCCAGGGGAGCCTTTACGCAGCCCCATATGCAACTGGACCCTCCGAGTTCGCTGTTTCCAAGCATCCCTAAACATAGCCCTAGCAGTCATCGGAGAGGACTGAAAAATCAGGCCCCAGGAAATGCGTTCCGAGGCCGTTTCGCCCATCCAAAAGTGTCACCAAACGAAGGCTTTGGATACAAGTGAACTCCTCAGGGGAGCCTTTACGCAGCCCCACATGCAACTGGACCGTCCGGGTTCGATTTTTCGAAAAACCCTAAATGTATCCCTAGCCGGCATGGGAGAAGACTGAAAACCCGGGCCCCAGAAAACGCGTTGCAAGCCCCTTTGGACCATCCAAAAGTGTCACCAAAGGAAGGCTTTGGGTACAAGAGAACTCCCCAGGGGAGCCTTTACGCAGCCCCACCTGCAACTGGACCCTTCGTGTTCGATTTTTCCGATCAACCCTAAATATATCCCTAGCCGACATGGGAGAAGACTGAAAACCCGGGCCCCAGAAAACGCGTTGCAAGCCCCTTTGGACCATCCAAAAGTGTCACCAAAGGACGGCTTTGGGTACAAGTGATCTCCCCAGGGGAGCCTTTACGCAGCCCCACATGCAACTGGACCCTCCGGTTTCGCTGTTCATGAGCAAACCTAAACGTAGCCCTAGCCGTCATCGGAGACGACTGAAAAATCAGGCCCCAGGAAATGCGTTGCAAGCCCCTTTGGACCATCCAAAAGTGCCCGCAAAGGAAGGCTTTGGGTACAAGAGAACTCCCCAGGGGAGCCTTTACGCAGCCCCACATGCAACTGGACCCTCCGGGTTCGCTGTTCATGAGCAAACCTAAACGTAGCCCTAGCCGTCATCGGAGACGACTGAAAAATCAGGCCCCAGGAAATGCGTTGCAAGCCCCTTTGGACCATCCAAAAGTGCCCGCAAAGGAAGGCTTTGGGTACAAGAGAACTCCCCAGGGGAGCCTTTACGCAGCCCCACATGCAACTGGACCCTCCGTGTTCGATTTTTCCGTTCAACCCTATATATATCCCTAGCCGGCATGGGAGAAGACTGAAAACCCGGGCCCCAGAAAACGCGTTGCAAGCCCCTTTGGACCATCCAAAAGTGTCACCAAAGGACGGCTTTGGGTACAAGTGAACTCCCCAGGGGAGCCTTTACGCAGCCCCACATGCAACTGGACCCTCCGGGTTCGATTTTTCCGATCAACCCTAAATATATCCCTAGCCGGCATGGGAGAAGACTAAAACCTGGGCCCCAGAAAACGCGTTGCAAGCCCCTTTGGACCATCCAAAAGTGTCACCAAAGGAAGGCTTTGGGTACAAGAGAACTCCCCAGGGGAGCCTTTACGCAGCCCCACATGCAACTGGACCCTCCGGGTTCGCTGTTCATGAGCAAACCTAAACGTAGCCCTGGCCGTCATCGGAGACGACTGAAAAATCAGGCCCCAGGAAATGTGTTGAAAGCCCCTTTGGACCATCCAAAAGTGCCCCCAAAGGAATGCTTTGGGTACATCTGAAGTTCCCAGGGGAGCCTTTACGCAGCCCCATATGCAACTGGACCCTCCGAGTTCGCTGTTTCCAAGCATCCCTAAACATAGCCCTAGCAGTCATCGGAGACGACTGAAAAATCAGGCCCCAGGAAATGCGTTGCGAGGCCTTTTCGCCCATCCAAAAGTGTCACCAAAGGAAGGCTTTGGATACAAGTGAACTCCCCAGGGGAGCCTTTACGCAGCCCCACATGCAACTGGACCCTCCGTGTTCGATTTTTCCGATCAACGCTAAATATATCCCAAGCCGGCATGGGAGAAGACTGAAAACCCGGGCCCCAGAAAACGCGTTGCAAGCCCCTTTGTACCATCCAAAAGTATCACCAAAGGAAGGCTTTGGGTACAAGAGAACTCCCCAGGGGAGCCTTTACGCAGCCCCACATGCAACTGGACCCTCCGGGTTCGCTGTTCCTGAGCAAACCTAAACATAGCCCTAGCAGTCATCGAAGACGACTGAAAAATCAGGCCCCAGGAAATGCGTTGCGAGCCCTTTTCGCCCATCCAAAAGTGCCCCCAAAGGAAGGCTTTGGGTACAAGAGAACTCCCCAGGGGAGCCTTTACGCAGCCCCACATGCAACTGGACCCTTCGGGTTCGATTTTTCCAAGCAACCCTAAATATATCCCTAGCCGGCATGGGAGAAGACTGAAAACCCGGGCCCCAGAAAACGTGTTGCAAGCCCCTTTGGACCATCCAAAAGTGTCACCAAAGGAAGGCTTTGGGTACAAGAGAACTCCCCAGGGGAGCCTTTACGCAGCCCCACATGCAACTGGACCCTCCGCGTTCGCTGTTCCTGAGCAAAACTAAACGAAGCCCTGGCCGTCATCGGAGACTACTGAAAAATCAGGCCCCAGGAAATGCGTTGTGAGCCCCTTTGGACCATCCAAAAGTGCCCGCAAAGGAATGCTTTGGGTACAAGTGAACTCCCCAGGGGAGCCTTTACGCAGCCCCATATGCAACTGGACCCTCCGGGTTCGCTGTTCCTGAGCAAACCTAAACATATCCCTAGCCGTCATCGCATATGAGTGAAAAATCAGGCCCCAGGAAATGTGTTGCGAGCCCCTTTGGACCATCCAAAAGTGTCACCAAAGGAAGGCTTTGGGTACAAGAGAACTCCCCAGGGGAGACTTTACGCAGCCCCACATGCAACTGGACCCTCCGGGTTCGCTCTTTCCGAGCAACCCTAAACATAACCCTAGCCGGCATGGGAGAAGACTGAAAACCCGGGCCCCAGAAAACGCGTTGCAAGCCCCTTTGGACCATCCAAAAGTGCCCCCAAAGGAAGGCTTTGGGTACATCTGAAGTTCCCAGGGGAGCCTTTACGCAGCCCCATATGCAACTGGACCCTCCGAGTTCGCTGTTTCCAAGCATCCCTAAACATAGCCCTAGCAGTCATCGGAGACGACTGAAAAATCAGGCCCCAGGAAATGCGTTCCGAGGCCGTTTCGCCCATCCAAAAGTGTCACCAAACGAAGGCTTTGGATACAAGTGAACTCCTCAGGGGAGCCTTTACGCAGCCCCACATGCAACTGGACCGTCCGGGTTCGATTTTTCGAAAAACCCTAAATGTATCCCTAGCCGGCATGGGAGAAGACTGAAAACCCGGGCCCCAGAAAACGCGTTGCAAGCCCCTTTGGACCATCCAAAAGTGTCACCAAAGGAAGGCTTTGGGTACAAGAGAACTCCCCAGGGGAGCCTTTACGCAGCCCCACATGCAACTGGACCCTTCGGGTTCGATTTTTCCAAGCAACGCTAAATATATCCCTAGCCGGCATGGGAGAAGACTGAAAACCCGGGCCCCAGAAAACGCGTTGCAAGCCCCTTTGGACCATCCAAAAGTGTCACCAAAGGAAGGCTTTGGGTACAAGTGAACTCCCCAGGGGAGCCTTTACGCAGCCCCACATGCAACTGGACCCTCCGGGTTCGCTGTTCCTGAGCAAACCTAAACGAAGCCCTGGCCGTCATCGGAGACTACTGAAAAATCAGGCCCCAGGAAATGCGTTGTGAGCCCCTTTGGACCATCCAAAAGTGCCCGCAAAGGAATGCTTTGGGTACAAGTGAACTCCCCAGGGGAGCCTTTACGCAGCCCCATATGCAACTGGACCTTCCGGGTTCGCTGTTCCTGAGCAAACCTAAACATATCCCTAGCCGTCATCGCATATGAGTGAAAAATCAGGCCCCAGGAAATGTGTTGCGAGCCCCTTTGGACCATCCAAAAGTGTCACCAAAGGAAGGCTTTGGGTACAAGAGAACTCCCCAGGGGAGACTTTACGCAGCCCCACATGCAACTGGACCCTTCGTGTTCGATTATTCCGAGCAACCCTAAATATATCCCTAGCCGGCATGGGAGAAGACTGAAAACCCGGGCCCAAGAAAACGCGTTGCAAGCCCCTTTGGACCATCCAAAAGTGTCACCAAAGGAAGGCTTTGGGTACAAGAGAACTCCCCAGGGGAGCCTTTACGCAGCCCCACATGCAACCGGACCCTCCGGGTTCGCTGTTCATGAGCAAACCTTAACGTAGCCCTAGCCGTCATCGGAGACGACTGAAAAATCAGGCCCCAGGAAATGCGTTGCAAGCCCCTTTGGACCATCCAAAAGTGCCCCCAAAGGAAGGCTTTGGGTACAAGTGATCTCCCCAGGGGAGCCTTTACGCAGCCCCACATGCAACTGGACCCTCCGGGTTCACTGTTCCTGAGCAAACCTATACGTAGCCCTAGCCGTCATCGGAGACGAGTGAAAAATCAGGCCCAAGGAAATGCGTTCCGAGGCCTTTTCGCCCATCCAAATGTGCCCCCAAAGGAAGGCTTTGGGTACAAGTGAACTCCCCAGGGGAGCCTTTATGCAGCCCCACATGCAACTGGACCCTCCGGGTTCGCTCTTTCCGAGCAACCCTAAACATAACCCTAGCCGGCATGGGAGAAGACTGAAAACCCGGGCCCCAGAAAAAGCGTTGCAAGCCCCTTTGGACCATCCAAAAGTGTCACCAAAGGAAGGCTTTGGGTACAAGAGAACTCCCCAGGGGAGCCTTTACGCAGCCCCACATGCAACTGGACCCTCCGGGTTCGCTGTTCCTGAGCAAACCCAAACGTAGCCCTGGCCGTCATCGGAGACGACTGAAAAATCAGGCCCCAGGAAATGCGTTGCAAGCCCCTTTGGACCATCCAAAAGTGCCCCCAAAGGAAGGCTTTCGGTACATCTGAAGTTCCCAGGGGAGCCTTTACGCAGCCCCACATGCAACTGGACCGTCCGGGTTCGATTTTTCGAAAAACCCTAAATGTATCCCTAGCCGGCAAGGGAGAAGACTGAAAACCCGGGCCCCAGAAAACGCGTTGCAAGCCCCTTTGGACCATTCAAAAGTGTCACCAAAGGACGGCTTTGGGTACAAGTGAACTCCCCAGGGGAGCCTTTACGCAGCCCCACATGCAACTGGACCCTCCGGGTTCGATTTTTCCGATCAACCCTAAATATATCCCTAGCCGGCATGGGAGAAGACTGAAAACCCGGGCCCCAGAAAACGCATTGCAAGCCCCTTTGGACCATCCAAAAGTGTCACCAAAGGAAGGGTTTGGGTACAAGAGAACTCCCCAGGGGAGCCTTTACGCAGCCCCATATGCAACTGGGCCCTCCGAGTTCGCTGTTTCCAAGCATCCCTAAACATAGCCCTAACAGTCATCGGAGACGACTGAAAAATCAGGCCCCAGAAAACGCATTGCAAGCCCTTTTCGCCCATCCAAAAGTGCCCCCAAAGGAAGGCTTTGGGTACAAGAGAACTCCCCAGGGGAGCCTTTACGCAGCCCCACATGCAACTGGACCCTCCGGGTTCGCTGTTCCTGAGCAAACCTAAACATAGCCCTAGCCGGCATCGAAGACGACTGAAAAATCAGGCCCCAGGAAATGCGTTGCGAGCCCTTTTCGCCCATCCAAAAGTGCCCCCAAAGGAAGGCTTTGGGTACAAGAGAACTCCCCAGGGGAGCCTTTACGCAGCCCCACATGCAACTGGACCCTCCGGGTTCGATTTTTCCGATCAACCCTAAATATATCCCTAGCCGGCATGGGAGACGACTGAAAAATCAGGCCCCAGGAAATGCGTTGCAAGCCCCTTTGGACCATCCAAAAGTGCCCCCAAAGGAAGGCTTTGGGTACAAGTGATCTCCCCAGGGGAGCCTTTACGCAGCCCCACATGCAACTGGACCCTCCGGGTTCACTGTTCCTGAGCAAACCTATACGTAGCCCTAGCCGTCATCGGAGACGAGTGAAAAATCAGGCCCAAGGAAATGCGTTCCGAGGCCTTTTCGCCCATCCAAATGTGCCCCCAAAGGAAGGCTTTGGGTACAAGTGAACTCCCCAGGGGAGCCTTTATGCAGCCCCACATGCAACTGGACCCTCCGGGTTCGCTCTTTCCGAGCAACCCTAAACATAACCCTAGCCGGCATGGGAGAAGACTGAAAACCCGGGCCCCAGAAAAAGCGTTGCAAGCCCCTTTGGACCATCCAAAAGTGTCACCAAAGGAAGGCTTTGGGTACAAGAGAACTCCCCAGGGGAGCCTTTACGCAGCCCCACATGCAACTGGACCCTCCGGGTTCGCTGTTCCTGAGCAAACCCAAACGTAGCCCTGGCCGTCATCGGAGACGACTGAAAAATCAGGCCCCAGGAAATGCGTTGCAAGCCCCTTTGGACCATCCAAAAGTGCCCCCAAAGGAAGGCTTTCGGTACATCTGAAGTTCCCAGGGGAGCCTTTACGCAGCCCCACATGCAACTGGACCGTCCGGGTTCGATTTTTCGAAAAACCCTAAATGTATCCCTAGCCGGCAAGGGAGAAGACTGAAAACCCGGGCCCCAGAAAACGCGTTGCAAGCCCCTTTGGACCATTCAAAAGTGTCACCAAAGGACGGCTTTGGGTACAAGTGAACTCCCCAGGGGAGCCTTTACGCAGCCCCACATGCAACTGGACCCTCCGGGTTCGATTTTTCCGATCAACCCTAAATATATCCCTAGCCGGCATGGGAGAAGACTGAAAACCCGGGCCCCAGAAAACGCATTGCAAGCCCCTTTGGACCATCCAAAAGTGTCACCAAAGGAAGGGTTTGGGTACAAGAGAACTCCCCAGGGGAGCCTTTACGCAGCCCCATATGCAACTGGGCCCTCCGAGTTCGCTGTTTCCAAGCATCCCTAAACATAGCCCTAACAGTCATCGGAGACGACTGAAAAATCAGGCCCCAGAAAACGCATTGCAAGCCCTTTTCGCCCATCCAAAAGTGCCCCCAAAGGAAGGCTTTGGGTACAAGAGAACTCCCCAGGGGAGCCTTTACGCAGCCCCACATGCAACTGGACCCTCCGGGTTCGCTGTTCCTGAGCAAACCTAAACATAGCCCTAGCCGGCATCGAAGACGACTGAAAAATCAGGCCCCAGGAAATGCGTTGCGAGCCCTTTTCGCCCATCCAAAAGTGCCCCCAAAGGAAGGCTTTGGGTACAAGAGAACTCCCCAGGGGAGCCTTTACGCAGCCCCACATGCAACTGGACCCTCCGGGTTCGATTTTTCCGATCAACCCTAAATATATCCCTAGCCGGCATGGGAGAAGACTGAAAACCTGGGCCCCAGAAAACGCGTTGCAAGCCCCTTTGGACCATCCAAAAGTGTCACCAAAGGAAGGCTTTGGGTACAAGAGAACTCCCCAGGGGAGCCTTTACGCAGCCCCACATGCAACTGGACCCTCCAGGTTCGCTGTTCATGAGCAAACCTAAACGTAGCCCTAGCCGTCATCGGAGACGAGTGAAAAATCAGGCCCCAGGAAATGCGTTCCGAGGCCTTTTCGCCCATCCAAATGTGCCCCCAAAGGAAGGCTTTGGGTACAAGTGAACTCCCCAGGGGAGCCTTTATGCACCCCACGTGCAACTGGACCCTCCGGGTTCGCTCTTTCCGAGCAACCCTAAATATAACCCTAGCCAGCATGGGAGAAGACTGAAAACCCGGGTCCCAGAAAACGCGTTGCAAGCCCCTTTGGACCATCCAAAATTGTCACCAAAGGAAGGCTTTGGGTACAAGAGAACTCCCCAGGGGAGCCTTTACGCAGCCCCACATGCAACTGGACCCTCCGGGTTCGCTGTTCCTGAGCAAACCTAAACGTAGCCCTGGCCGTCATCGGAGACAACTGAAAAATCAGGCCCCAGGAAATGCGTTGCGAGCCCTTTTCGCCCATCCAAAAGTGTCACCAAAGGAAGGCTTTGGATACAAGTGAACTCCCCAGGGGAGCCTTTACGCAGCCCCACATGCAACTGGACCCTTCGGGTTCGATTTTTCCAAGCAACCCTAAATATATCCCTAGCCGGCATGGGAGAAGACTGAAAACCCGGGCCCCAGAAAACGCATTGCAAGCCCCTTTGGACCATCCAAAAGTGTCACCAAAGGAAGGCTTTGGGTACAAGTGAACTCCCCAGGGGAGCCTTTACGCAGCCCCACATGCAACTGGACCCTCCGGGTTCGCTGTTCCTGAGCAAACCTAAACGAAGCCCTGGCCGTCATCGGAGACGACTGAAAAATCAGGCCCCAGGAAATGCGTTGCAAGCCCCTTTGGACCATCTAAAAGTGCCCGCAAAGGAAGGCTTTGGGTACATCTGAAGTTCCCAGGGGAGCCTTTATGCAGCCCCACATGCAACTGGACCCTCCGGGTTCGCTGTTCCTGAGCAAACCTAAATGTAGCCCTAGCCGTCATAGGAGACGACTGAAAAATCAGGCCCCAGGAAATGTGTTGCGAGCCCTTTTCGCCCATACAAAAGTGTCTCCAAAGGAAGGCTTTGGGTACAAGAGAACTCCCCAGGGGAGCCTTTACGCAGCCCCACATGCAACTGGACCCTCCGGGTTCGCTGTTTATGAGCAAACCTAAACGAAGCCCTGGCCGTCATCGGAGACGACTGAAAAATCAGGCCCCAGGAAATGCGTTGCAAGCCCCTTTGGACCATCTAAAAGTGCCCCCAAAGGAAGGCTTTGGGTACATCTGAAGTTCCCAGGGGAGCCTTTATGCAGCCCCATATGCAACTGGACCCTCCGGGTTCGCTGTTCCTGAGCAAACCTAAACGAAGCCCTGGCCGTCATCGGAGACGACTGAAAAATCAGGCCCCAGGAAATGCGTTGCAAGCCCCTTTGGGCCATCTAAAAGTGCCTTCAAAGGAAGGCTTTGGGTACAAGAGAACTCCCCAGGGGAGCCTTTACGCAGCCCCACATGCAACTGGACCCTCCGGGTTCGATTTTTCCGATCAACCCTAAATATATCCCTAGCCGGCATGGGAGAAGACTGAAAACCCGGGCCCCAGAAAACGCGTTGCAAGCCCCTTTGGACCATCCAAAAGTGCCCCCAAAGGAAGGCTTTGGGTACAAGAGAACTCCCCAGGGGAGCCTTTACGCAGCCCCACATGCAACTGGACCCTCCGGGTTCGCTGTTCCTGAGCAACCCTAAATATAGCCCTAGCCGGCATCGAAGACGACTGAAAAATCAGGCCCCAGGAAATGCGTTGCGAGCCCTTTTCGCCCATCCAAAAGTGCCCCCAAAGGAAGGCTTTGGGTACAAGAGAACTCCCCAGGGGAGCCTTTACGCAGCCCCACATGCAACTGGACCCTCCGGGTTCGATTTTTCCGATCAACCCTAAATATATCCCTAGCCGGCATGGGAGAAGACTGAAAACCTGGGCCCCAGAAAACGCGTTGCAAGCCCCTTTGGACCATCCAAAAGTGTCACCAAAGGAAGGCTTTGGGTACAAGAGAACTCCCCAGGGGAGCCTTTACGCAGCCCCACATGCAACTGGACCCTCCGGGTTCGCTGTTCCTGAGCAAACCTAAATGTAGCCCTAGCCGTCATAGGAGACGACTGAAAAATCAGGCCCCAGGAAATGTGTTGCGAGCCCTTTTCGCCCATACAAAAGTGTCTCCAAAGGAAGGCTTTGGGTACAAGAGAACTCCCCAGGGGAGCCTTTACGCAGCCCCACATGCAACTGGACCCTCCGGGTTCGCTGTTTATGAGCAAACCTAAACGAAGCCCTGGCCGTCATCGGAGACGACTGAAAAATCAGGCCCCAGGAAATGCGTTGCAAGCCCCTTTGGACCATCTAAAAGTGCCCCCAAAGGAAGGCTTTGGGTACATCTGAAGTTCCCAGGGGAGCCTTTATGCAGCCCCATATGCAACTGGACCCTCCGGGTTCGCTGTTCCTGAGCAAACCTAAACGAAGCCCTGGCCGTCATCGGAGACGACTGAAAAATCAGGCCCCAGGAAATGCGTTGCAAGCCCCTTTGGGCCATCTAAAAGTGCCTTCAAAGGAAGGCTTTGGGTACAAGAGAACTCCCCAGGGGAGCCTTTACGCAGCCCCACATGCAACTGGACCCTCCGGGTTCGATTTTTCCGATCAACCCTAAATATATCCCTAGCCGGCATGGGAGAAGACTGAAAACCCGGGCCCCAGAAAACGCGTTGCAAGCCCCTTTGGACCATCCAAAAGTGCCCCCAAAGGAAGGCTTTGGGTACAAGAGAACTCCCCAGGGGAGCCTTTACGCAGCCCCACATGCAACTGGACCCTCCGGGTTCGCTGTTCCTGAGCAACCCTAAATATAGCCCTAGCCGGCATCGAAGACGACTGAAAAATCAGGCCCCAGGAAATGCGTTGCGAGCCCTTTTCGCCCATCCAAAAGTGCCCCCAAAGGAAGGCTTTGGGTACAAGAGAACTCCCCAGGGGAGCCTTTACGCAGCCCCACATGCAACTGGACCCTCCGGGTTCGATTTTTCCGATCAACCCTAAATATATCCCTAGCCGGCATGGGAGAAGACTGAAAACCTGGGCCCCAGAAAACGCGTTGCAAGCCCCTTTGGACCATCCAAAAGTGTCACCAAAGGAAGGCTTTGGGTACAAGAGAACTCCCCAGGGGAGCCTTTACGCAGCCCCACATGCAACTGGACCCTCCGGGTTCGATTTTTCCGATCAACCCTAAATATATCCCTAGCCGGCATGGGAGAAGACTGAAAACCTGGGCCCCAGAAAACGCGTTGCAAGCCCCTTTGGACCATCCAAAAGTGTCACCAAAGGAAGGCTTTGGGTACAAGAGAACTCCCCAGGGGAGCCTTTACGCAGCCCCACATGCAACCGGACCCTCCGGGTTCGCTGTTCATGAGCAAACCTAAACGTAGCCCTAGCCGTCATCGGAGACGACTGAAAAATCAGGCCCCAGGAAATGCGTTGCAAGCCCCTTTGGACCATCCAAAAGTGCCCCCAAAGGAAGGCTTTGGGTACAAGTGATCTCCCCAGGGGAGCCTTTACGCAGCCCCACATGCAACTGGACCCTCCGGGTTCACTGTTCCTGAGCAAACCTAAACGTAGCCCTAGAAGTCATCGGAGACGAGTGAAAAATCAGGCCCCAGGAAATGCGTTCTGAGGCCTTTTCGCCCATCCAAATGTGCCCCCAAAGGAAGGCTTTGGGTACAAGTGAACTCCCCAGGGGAGCCTTTATGCACCCCACGTGCAACTGGACCCTCCGGGTTCGCTCTTTCCGAGCAACCCTAAATATAACCCTAGCCAGCATGGGAGAAGACTGAAAACCCGGGCCCCAGAAAACGCGTTGCAAGCCCCTTTGGACCATCCAAAAGTGTCACCAAAGGAAGGCTTTGGGTACAAGAGAACTCCCCAGGGGAGCCTTTACGCAGCCCCACATGCAACTGGACCCTCCGGGTTCGCTGTTCCTGAGCAAACCTAAACGTAGCCCTGGCCGTCATCGGAGACAACTGAAAAATCAGGCCCCAGGAAATGCGTTGCGAGCCCTTTTCGCCCATCCAAAAGTGTCACCAAAGGAAGGCTTTGGATACAAGTGAACTCCCCAGGGGAGCCTTTACGCAGCCCCACATGCAACTGGACCCTTCGGGTTCGATTTTTCCAAGCAACCCTAAATATATCCCTAGCCGGCATGGGAGAAGACTGAAAACCCGGGCCCCAGAAAACGCATTGCAAGCCCCTTTGGACCATCCAAAAGTGTCACCAAAGGAAGGCTTTGGGTACAAGTGAACTCCCCAGGGGAGCCTTTACGCAGCCCCACATGCAACTGGACCCTCCGGGTTCGCTGTTCCTGAGCAAACCTAAACGAAGCCCTGGCCGTCATCGGAGACGACTGAAAAATCAGGCCCCAGGAAATGCGTTGCAAGCCCCTTTGGACCATCTAAAAGTGCCCCCAAAGGAAGGCTTTGGGTACATCTGAAGTTCCCAGGGGAGCCTTTATGCAGCCCCACATGCAACTGGACCCTCCGGGTTCGCTGTTCCTGAGCAAACCTAAATGTAGCCCTAGCCGTCATAGGAGACGACTGAAAAATCAGGCCCCAGGAAATGTGTTGCGAGCCCTTTTCGCCCATACAAAAGTGTCTCCAAAGGAAGGCTTTGGGTACAAGTGATCTCCCCAGCGGAGCCTTTACGCAGCCCCACATGCAACTGGACCCTCCGGGTTCACTGTTCCTGAGCAAACCTAAACGAAGCCCTGGCCGTCATCGGAGACGACTGAAAAATCAGGCCCCAGGAAATGCGTTGCAAGCCCCATTGGGCCATCTAAAAGTGCCTTCAAAGGAAGGCTTTGGGTACAAGAGAACTCCCCAGGGGAGCCTTTACGCAGCCCCACATGCAACTGGACCCTCCGGGTTCGATTTTTCCGATCAACCCTAAATATATCCCTAGCCGGCATGGGAGAAGACTGAAAACCCGGGCCCCAGAAAACGCGTTGCAAGCCCCTTTGGACCATCCAAAAGTGCCCCCAAAGGAAGGCTTTGGGTACAAGAGAACTCCCCAGGGGAGCCTTTACGCAGCCCCACATGCAACTGGACCCTCCGGGTTCGCTGTTCCTGAGCAACCCTAAATATAGCCCTAGCCGGCATCGAAGACGACTGAAAAATCAGGCCCCAGGAAATGCGTTGCGAGCCCTTTTCGCCCATCCAAAAGTGTCACCAAAGGAAGGCTTTGGGTACAAGAGAACTCCCCAGGGGAGCCTTTACGCAGCCCCACATGCAACTGGACCCTCCGGGTTCGATTTTTCCGATCAACCCTAAATATATCCCTAGCCGGCATGGGAGAAGACTGAAAACCTGGGCCCCAGAAAACGCGTTGCAAGCCCCTTTGGACCATCCAAAAGTGTCACCAAAGGAAGGCTTTGGGTACAAGAGAACTCCCCAGGGGAGCCTTTACGCAGCCCCACATCCAACTGGACCCTCCGGGTTCGATTTTTCCGATCAACCCTAAATATATCCCTAGCCGGCATGGGAGAAGACTGAAAACCTGGGCCCCAGAAAACGCGTTGCAAGCCCCTTTGGACCATCCAAAAGTGTCACCAAAGGAAGGCTTTGGGTACAAGAGAACTCCCCAGGGGAGCCTTTACGCAGCCCCACATGCAACCGGACCCTCCGGGTTCGCTGTTCATGAGCAAACCTAAACGTAGCCCTAGCCGTCATCGGAGACGACTGAAAAATCAGGCCCCAGGAAATGCGTTGCAAGCCCCTTTGGACCATCCAAAAGTGCCCCCAAAGGAAGGCTTTGGGTACAAGTGATCTCCCCAGGGGAGCCTTTACGCAGCCCCACATGCAACTGGACCCTCCGGGTTCACTGTTCCTGAGCAAACCTAAACGTAGCCCTAGCCGTCATCGGAGACGAGTGAAAAATCAGGCCCCAGGAAATGCGTTCTGAGGCCTTTTCGCCCATCCAAATGTGCCCCCAAAGGAAGGCTTTGGGTACAAGTGAACTCCCCAGGGGAGCCTTTATGCAGCCCCACGTGCAACTGGACCCTCCGGGTTCGCTCTTTCCGAGCAACCCTAAATATAACCCTAGCCAGCATGGGAGAAGACTGAAAACCCGGGCCCCAGAAAACGCGTTGCAAGCCCCTTTGGACCATCCAAAAGTGTCACCAAAGGAAGGCTTTGGGTACAAGAGAACTCCCCAGGGGAGCCTTTACGCAGCCCCACATGCAACTGGACCCTCTGGGTTCGCTGTTCCTGAGCAAACCTAAACGTAGCCCTGGCCGTCATAGGAGACGACTGAAAAATCAGGCCCCAGGAAATGCGTTGCGAGCCCTTTTCGCCCATCCAAAAGTGTCACCAAAGGAAGGCTTTGGATACAAGTGAACTCCCCAGGGGAGCCTTTACGCAGCCCCACATGCAACTGGACCCTTCGGGTTCGATATTTCCAAGCAACCCTAAATATATCCCTAGCCGGCATTGGAGAAGACTGAAAACCCGGGCCCCAGAAAACGCATTGCAAGTCCCTTTGGACCATCCAAATGTGTCACCAAAGGAAGGCTTTGGGTACAAGTGAACTCCCCAGGGGAGCCTTTACGCAGCCCCACATGCAACTGGACCCTCCGGGTTCGCTGTTCCTGAGCAAACCTAAACGAAGCCCTGGCCGTCATCGGAGACGACTGAAAAATCAGGCCCCAGGATATGCGTTGCAAGCCCCTTTGGACCATCTAAAAGTGCCCCCAAAGGAAGGCTTTGGGTACATCTGAAGTTCCCAGGGGAGCCTTTATGCAGCCCCACATGCAACTGGACCCTCCGGGTTCGCTGTTCCTGAGCAAACCTAAATGTAGCCCTGGCCGTCATAGGAGACGATTGAAAAATCAGGCCCCAGGAAATGTGTTGCGAGGCCTTTTCGCCCATACAAAAGTGTCTCCAAAGGAAGGCTTTGGGTACAAGAGAACTCCCCAGGGGAGCCTTTACGCAGCCCCACATGCAACTGGACCCTCCGGGTTCGCTGTTCATGAGCAAACCTAAACGAAGCCCTGGCCGTCATCGGAGACGACTGAAAAATCAGGCCCAGGAAATGCGTTGCAAGCCCCTTTGGACCATCTAAAAGTGCCCCCAAAGGAAGGCTTTGGGTACATCTGAAGTTCCCAGGGGAGCCTTTATGCAGCCCCATATGCAACTGGACCCTCCGGGTTCGCTGTTCCTGAGCAAACCTAAATGTAGCCTTGGCCGTCATAGGAGACGACTGAAAAATCAGGCCCCAGGAAATGTGTTGCGAGGCCTTTTCGCCCATACAAAAGTGTCTCCAAAGGAAGGCTTTGGGTACAAGAGAACTCCCCAGGGGAGCCTTTACGCAGCCCCACATGCAACTGGACCCTCCGGGTTCGCTGTTCATGAGCAAACCTAAACGTAGCCCTAGCCGTCATCGGAGAAGACTGAAAAATCAGGCCCCAGGAAATGCGTTGCAAGACCCTTTGGACCATCCAAAAGTGCCCGCAAAGGAAGGCTTTGGGTACAAGTGAACTCTCCAGGGGAGCCTTTACGCAGCCCCACATGCAACTGGACCCTCCGTGTTCGATTTTTCCGAGCAACCCTAAATATATCCCTAGCCGGCATGGGAGAAGACTGAAAACCCGGGCCCCAGAAAACGCGTTGCAAGCCCCTTTGGACCATCCAAAAGTGTCACCAAAGGAAGGCTTTGGGTACAAGTGAACTCCCCAGGGGAGCCTTTACGCAGCCCCACATGCAACTGGACCCTCCGGGTTCGATTTTTCCGATCAACCCTAAATATATCCCTAGCCGGCATGGGAGAAGACTGAAAACCTGGGCCCCAGAAAACGCGTTGCAAGCCCCTTTGGACCATCCAAAAGTGTCACCAAAGGAAGGCTTTGGGTACAAGAGAACTCCCCAGGGGAGCCTTTACGCAGCCCCACATGCAACTGGACCCTCCGGGTTCGCTGTTCCTGAGCAAACCTAAACGTAGCCCTAGCCGTCATCGGAGACGACTGAAAAATCAGGCCCCAGGAAATGCGTTGCAAGCCCCTTTGGACCATCCAAAAGTGCCCCCAAAGGAAGGCTTTGGGTACAAGAGAACTCCCCAGGGGAGCCTTTACGCAGCCCCACATGCAACTGGACCCTCCGGGTTCGCTGTTCCTGAGCAACCCTAAATATAGCCCTAGCCGGCATCGAAGACGACTGAAAAATCAGGCCCCAGGAAATGCGTTGCGAGCCCTTTTCGCCCATCCAAAAGTTCCCCCAAAGGAAGGCTTTGGGTACAAGAGAACTCCCCAGGGGAGCCTTTACGCAGCCCCACATGCAACTGGACCCTCCGGGTTCGATTTTTCCGATCAACCCTAAATATATCCCTAGCCGGCATGGGAGAAGACTGAAAACCTGGGCCCCAGAAAACGCGTTGCAAGCCCCTTTGGACCATCCAAAAGTGTCACCAAAGGAAGGCTTTGGGTACAAGAGAACTCCCCAGGGGAGCCTTTACGCAGCCCCACATGCAACCGGACCCTCCGGGTTCGCTGTTCATGAGCAAACCTAAACGTAGCCCTAGCCGTCATCGGAGACGACTGAAAAATCAGGCCCCAGGAAATGCGTTGAAAGCCCCTTTGGACCATCCAAAAGTGCCCCCAAAGGAAGGCTTTGGGTACAAGTGATCTCCCCAGGGGAGCCTTTACGCAGCCCCACATGCAACTGGACCCTCCGGGTTCACTGTTCCTGAGCAAACCTAAACGTAGCCCTAGCCGTCATCGGAGACGAGTGAAAAATCAGGCCCCAGGAAATGCGTTCTGAGGCCTTTTCGCCCATCCAAATGTGCCCCCAAAGGAAGGCTTTGGGTACAAGTGAACTCCCCAGGGGAGCCTTTATGCAGCCCCACGTGCAACTGGACCCTCCGGGTTCGCTCTTTCCGAGCAACCCTAAATATAACCCTAGCCAGCATGGGAGAAGACTGAAAACCCGGGCCCCAGAAAACGCGTTGCAAGCCCCTTTGGACCATCCAAAAGTGTCACCAAAGGAAGGCTTTGGGTACAAGAGAACTCCCCAGGGGAGCCTTTACGCAGCCCCACATGCAACTGGACCCTCTGGGTTCGCTGTTCCTGAGCAAAACTAAACGTAGCCCTGGCCGTCATAGGAGACGACTGAAAAATCAGGCCCCAGGAAATGCGTTGCGAGCCCTTTTCGCCCATCCAAAAGTGTCACCAAAGGAAGGCTTTGGATACAAGTGAACTCCCCAGGGGAGCCTTTACGCAGCCCCACATGCAACTGGACCCTTCGGGTTCGATTTTTCCAAGCAACCCTAAATATATCCCTAGCCGGCATTGGAGAAGACTGAAAACCCGGGCCCCAGAAAACGCATTGCAAGTCCCTTTGGACCATCCAAAAGTGTCACCAAAGGAAGGCTTTGGGTACAAGTGAACTCCCCAGGGGAGCCTTTACGCAGCCCCACATGCAACTGGACCCTCCGGGTTCGCTGTTCCTGAGCAAACCTAAACGAAGCCCTGGCCGTCATCGGAGACGACTGAAAAATCAGGCCCCAGGATATGCGTTGCAAGCCCCTTTGGACCATCTAAAAGTGCCCCCAAAGGAAGGCTTTGGGTACATCTGAAGTTCCCAGGGGAGCCTTTATGCAGCCCCACATGCAACTGGACCCTCCGGGTTCGCTGTTCCTGAGCAAACCTAAATGTAGCCCTGGCCGTCATAGGAGACGATTGAAAAATCAGGCCCCAGGAAATGTGTTGCGAGGCCTTTTCGCCCATACAAAAGTGTCTCCAAAGGAAGGCTTTGGGTACAAGAGAACTCCCCAGGGGAGCCTTTACGCAGCCCCACATGCAACTGGACCCTCCGGGTTCGCTGTTCATGAGCAAACCTAAACGAAGCCCTGGCCGTCATCGGAGACGACTGAAAAATCAGGCCCCAGGAAATGCGTTGCAAGCCCCTTTGGACCATCTAAAAGTGCCCCCAAAGGAAGGCTTTGGGTACATCTGAAGTTCCCAGGGGAGCCTTTATGCAGCCCCATATGCAACTGGACCCTCCGGGTTCGCTGTTCCTGAGCAAACCTAAATGTAACCTTGGCCGTCATAGGAGACGACTGAAAAATCAGGCCCCAGGAAATGTGTTGCGAGGCCTTTTCGCCCATACAAAAGTGTCTCCAAAGGAAGGCTTTGGGTACAAGAGAACTCCCCAGGGGAGCCTTTACGCAGCCCCACATGCAACTGGACCCTCCGGGTTCGCTGTTCATGAGCAAACCTAAATGTAGCCCTAGCCGTCATCGGAGAAGACTGAAAAATCAGGCCCCAGGAAATGCGTTGCAAGCCCCTTTGGACCATCCAAAAGTGCCCGCAAAGGAAGGCTTTGGGTACAAGTGAACTCCCCAGGGGAGCCTTTACGCAGCCCCACATGCAACTGGACCCTCCGGGTTCGATTTTTCCGAGCAACCCTAAATATATCCCTAGCCGGCATGGGAGAAGACTGAAAACCCGGGCCCCAGAAAACGCGTTGCAAGCCCCTTTGGACCATCCAAAAGTGTCACCAAACAATGGCTTTGGGTACAAGTTAACTCCCCAGGGGAGCCTTTACGCAGCCCCACATGCAACTGGACCCTCCGGGTTCGATTTTTCCGATCAACCCTAAATATATCCCTAGCCGGCATGGGAGAAGACTGAAAACCCGGGCCCCAGAAAACGCGTTGCAAGCCCCTTTGGACCATCCAAAAGTGTCACCAAAGGAAGGCTTTGGGTACAAGAGAACTCCCCAGGGGAGCCTTTACGCAGCCCCACATGAAACTGGACCCTCCGGGTTCGCTGTTCATGAGCAAACCTAAACGTAGCCCTAGCCGTCATCGGAGACGACTGAAAAATCAGGCCCCAGGAAATGCGTTGCAAGCCCCTTTGGACCATCCAAAAGTGCCCGCAAAGAAAGGCTTTGGGTACAAGAGAACTCCCCAGGGGAGCCTTTACGCAGCCCCACATGCAACTGGACCCTCCAGGTTCGCTGTTCCTGAGCAACCCTAAATATAGCCCTAGCCGGCATCGAAGACGACTGAAAAATCAGGCCCCAGGAAATGCGTTGCGAGCCCTTTTCGCCCATCCAAAAGTGCCCCCAAAGGAAGGCTTTGGGTACAAGAGAACTCCCCAGGGGAGCCTTTACGCAGCCCCACATGCAACTGGACCGTCCGGGTTCGATTTTTCCAAGAAACCCTAAATATATCCCTAGCCGGCATGGGAGAAGACTGAAAACCCGGGCCCCAGAAAACGCGTTGCAAGCCCCTTTGGACCATCCAAAAGTGTCACCAAAGGAAGGCTTTGGGTACATCTGAAGTTCCCAGGGGAGCCTTTATGCAGCCCCATATGCAACTGGACCCTCCGGGTTCGCTGTTCATGAGCAAACCTAAATATAACCCTAGCCGTCATCGAAGACGACTGAAAAATCAGGCCCCAGGAAATGCGTTGCGAGCCCTTTTCGCCCATCCAAAAGTGCCCCCAAAGGAAGGCTTTGGGTACAAGAGAACTCCCCAGGGGAGCCTTTACGCAGCCCCACATGCAACTGGACCCTCCAGGTTCGCTGTTCATGAGCAAACCTAAATGTAGCCCTAGCCGTCATCGGAGACGACTGAAAAATCAGGCCCCAGGAAATGCGTTGCAAGCCCCTTTGGACCATCCAAAAGTGCCCCCAAAGGAAGGCTTTGGGTACAAGTGATCTCCCCAGCGGAGCCTTTACGCAGCCCCACATGCAACTGGACCCTCCGGGTTCACTGTTCCTGAGCAAACCTAAACGTAGCCCTAGCCGTCATCGGAGACGAGTGAAAAATCAGGCCCCAGGAAATGCGTTCCGAGGCCTTTTCGCCCATCCAAAAGTGCCCGCAAAGGAAGGCTTTGGGTACAAGTGAACTCCCCAGGGGAGCCTTTACGCAGCCCCACATGCAACTGGACCCTCCGGGTTCGCTCTTTCCGAGCAACCCTAAATATAACCCTAGCCGGCATGGGAGAAGACTGAAAACCCGGGCCCCAGAAAACGCATTGCAAGCCCCTTTGGACCACCCAAAAGTGTCACCAAAGGAAGGCTTTGGGTACAAGAGAACTCCCCAGGGGAGCCTTTACGCAGCCCCACATGCAACTGGACCCTCCGGGTTCGCTATTCCTGAGCAAACCTAAACGAAGCCCTGGCCGTCATAGGAGACGACTGAAAAATCAGGCCCCAGGAAATGCGTTGCAAGCCCCTTTGGACCATCCAAAAGTGCAACCAAAGGAATGCTTTGGGTACATCTGAAGTTCCCAGGGGAGCCTTTACGCAGCCCCATATGCAACTGGACCCTCCGAGTTCGCTGTTTCCAAGCATCCCTAAACATAGACCTAGCAGTCATCGGAGACGACTGAAAAATCAGGCCCCAGGAAATGCGTTGCGAGGCCTTTTCGCCCATCCAAAAGTGTCACTAAAGGAAGGCTTTGGATACAAGTGAACTCCCCAGGGGAGCCTTTACGCAGCCCCACATGCAACTGGACCCTTCCGGTTCGATTTTTCCAAGCAACCCTAAATATATCCCTTACCGGCATGGGAGAAGACTGAAAACCCGGGCCCCAGAAAACGCGTTGCAAGCCCCTTTGGACCATCCAAAAGTGTCACCAAAGGAAGGCTTTGGGTACAAGTGAACTCCCCAGGGGAGCCTTTACGCAGCCCCACATGCAACTGGACCCTCTGGGTTCGCTGTTCCTGAGCAAACCTAAACGAAGCCCTGGCCGTCATCGGAGACGACTGAAAAATCAGGCCCCAGGAAATGCGTTGCAAGCCCCTTTGGACCATCCAAAAGTGCCCCCAAAGGAAGGCTTTGGGTACATCTGAAGTTCCCAGGGGAGCCTTTATGCAGCCCCATATGCAACTGGACCCTCTGGGTTCGCTGTTCCTGAGCAAACCTAAATGTAGCCCTGGCCGTCATCGGAGACGACTGAAAAATCAGGCCCCAGGAAATGCGTTGCAAGCCCCTTTGGACCATCCAAATGTGCCCCCAAAGGAAGGCTTTGGGTACAAGAGAACTCCCCAGGGGAGCCTTTACGCAGCCCCACATGCAACTGGACCCTCCGGGTTCGATTTTTCCGATCAACCCTAAATATATCCCTAGCCTGCATGGGAGAAATCTGAAAACCCGGGCCCCAGAAAACGCGTTGCAAGCCCCTTTGGACCATCCAAAAGTGTCACCAAAGGAAGGCTTTGGGTACAAGAGAACTCCCCAGGGGAGCCTTTACGCAGCCCCACATGCAACTGGACCCTCCGGGTTCGCTGTTCATGAGCAAACCTAAACGTAGCCCTAGCCGTCATCGGAGACGACTGAAAAATCAGGCCCCAGGAAATGCGTTCTGAGCCCCTTTGGACCATCCAAAAGTGCCCGCAAAGGAAGGCTTTGGGTACAAGAGAACTCCCCAGGGGAGCCTTTACGCAGCCCCACATGCAACTGGACCCTTCGGGTTCGATTTTTCCAAGCAACCCTAAATATATTTCTAGCCGGCATGGGAGAAGACTGAAAACCCGGGCCCCAGAAAACGCCTTGCAAGCCCCTTTGGACCATCCAAAAGTGTCACCAAAGGAAGGCTTTGGTTACAAGTGAACTCCCCAGGGGAGCCTTTATGCAGCCCCATATGCAACTGGACCCTCCGGGTTCGCTGTTCCTGAGCAAACCTAAACGTAGCCCTGGCCGTCATAGGAGACGACTGAAAAATCAGGCCCCAGGAAATGTGTTGCGAGCCCTTTTCGCCCATCCAAAAGTGTCACCAAAGGAAGGCTTTGGGTACAAGAGAACTCCCCAGGGGAGCCTTTACGCAGCCCCACATGCAACTGGACCCTCCGGGTTCGCTGTTCCTGAGCAAACCTAAACGTAGCCCTGGCCGTCATCGGAGACGACTGAAAAATCAGGCCCCAGGAAATGCGTTGCAAGCCCCTTTGGACCATCCAAAAGTGCCCCCAAAGGAAGGCTTTGGATACAAGTGAACTCCCCAGGGGAGCCTTTACGCAGCCCCATATGCAACTGGACCTCTGAGTTCGCTGTTTCCAAGCATCCCTAAACATAGCCCAAGCAGTCATCGGAGACGACTGAAAAATCAGGCCCCAGGAAATGCGTTCCGAGGCCTTTTCGCCCATCCAAAAGTGTCACCATAGGAAGGCTTTGGATACAAGTGAACTCCCCAGGGGAGCCTTTACGCAGCCCCACATGCAACTGGACCCTCCGGGTTTGATTTTTCCGATCAACCCTAAATATATCCCTAGCCGGCATGGGAGAAGACTGAAAACCCGGGCCCCAGAAAACGCATTGCAAGCCCCTTTGGACCATCCAAAAGTGTCACCAAAGGAAGGCTTTGGGTACAAGAGAACTCCCCAGGGGAGCCTTTACGCAGCCCCACATGCAACTGGACCCTCCGGGTTCGCTGTTCCTGAGCAAACCTAAACGTAGCCCTAGCCGTCATCGGAGACGACTGAAAAATCAGGCCCCAGGAAATGCGTTGCAAGCCCCTTTGGACCATCCAAAAGTGCCCGCAAAGGAAGGCTTTGGGTACAAGTGATCTCCCCAGGGGAGCCTTTACGCAGCCCCACATGCAACTGGACCCTCCGGGTTCGCTGTTCCTAAGCAAACCTATACGTAGCCCTAGCCGTCATCGGAGACGAGTGAAAAATCAGGCCCCAGGAAATGCGTTCCGAGGCCTTTTCGCCCATCCAAATGTGCCCCCAAAGGAAGGCTTTGGGTACATCTGAAGTTCCCAGGGGAGCCTTTACGCAGCCCCATATGCAACTGGACCTCCGAGTTCGCTGTTTCCAAGCATTCCTAAACATAGCCCTAGCAGTCATCGGAGACGACTGAAAAATCAGGCCCCAGGAAATCCGTTCCGAGACCTTTTCGCCCATCCAAAAGTGTCACCAAAGGAAGGCTTTGGATACAAGTGAACTCCCCAGGGGAGCCTTTACGCAGCCCCACATGCAACTGGACCCTCCGGGTTCGATTTTTCCGATCAACCCTAAATATATCCCTAGCCGGCATGGGAGAAGACTGAAAACCCGGGCCCCAGAAAACGCGTTGCAAGCCCCTTTGGACCATCCAAAAGTGTCACCAAAGGAAGGCTTTGGGTACAAGAGAACTCCCCAGGGGAGCCTTTACGCAGCCCCACATGCAAGTGGACCCTCCGGGTTCGCTGTTCATGAGCAAACCTAAACGTAGCCCTAGCCGTCATCGGAGACGACTGAAAAATCAGGCCCCAGGAAATGCGTTGCGAGCCCCTTTGGACCATCCAAAAGTGCCCACAAAGGAAGGCTTTGGGTACAAGAGAACTCCCCAGGGGAGCCTTTACGCAGCCCCACATGCAACTGGACCCTCCGGGTTCGCTGTTCCTGAGCAAACCTAAACACAGCCCTAGCCGGCATCGAAGACGACTGAAAAATCAGGCCCCAGGAAATGCGTTGCGAGCCCTTTTTGCCCATCCAAAAGTGCCCCCAAAGGAAGGCTTTGGGTACAAGAGAACTCCCCAGGGGAGCCTTTACGCAGCCCCACATGCAACTGGACCCTTCGGGTTCGATTTTTCCAAGCAACCCTAAATATATCCCTAGCCAGCATGGGAGAAGACTGAAAACCCAGGCCCCAGAAAACGCGTTGCAAGCCCCTTTGGACCATCCAAAAGTGTCACCAAAGGAAGGCTTTGGGTACAAGAGAACTCCCCAGGGGAGCCTTTACGCAGCCCCACATGCAACTGGACCCTCCGGGTTCGCTGTTCCTGAGCAAACCTAAACGAAGCCCTGGCCGTCATCGGAGACGACTGAAAAATCAGGCCCCAGGAAATGCGTTGTGAGCCCCTTTGGACCATCCAAAAGTGCCCCCAAAGGAAGGCTTTGGGTACATCTGAAGTTCCCAGGGGAGCCTTTATGCAGCCCCATATGCAACTGGACCCTCCGGGTTCGCTGTTCCTGAGCAAACCTAAACGTAGCCCTAGCCGTCATCGCATATGAGTGAAAAATCAGGCCCCAGGAAATGTGTTGCGAGCCCCTTTGGACCATCCAAAAGTGCCCCCAAAGGAAGGCTTTGGGTACAAGAGAACTCCCCAGGGGAGCCTTTACGCAGCCCCACATGCAACTGGACCCTCCGGGTTCGCTGTTCCTGAGCAAACCTAAACGTAGCCCTAGCCGTCATCGCATATGAGTGAAAAATCAGGCCCCAGGAAATGCGTTGCGAGCCCTTTTCGCCCATCCAAAAGTGCCCCCAAAGGAAGGCTTTGGGTACAAGAGAACTCCCCAGGGGAGCCTTTACGCAGCCCCACATGCAACTGGACCCTCCGGGTTCACTGTTCCTGAGCAAACCTAAACGTAGCCCTAGCCGTCATCGGAGACGACTGAAAAATCAGGCCCCAGGAAATGCGTTGCAAGCCCCTTTGGACCATCCAAAAGTGCCCGCAAAGGAAGGCTTTGGGTACAAGAGAACTCCCCAGGGGAGCCTTTACGCAGCCCCACATGCAACTGGACCCTCCGGGTTCGCTGTTCCTGAGCAAACCTTAACATAGCCCTAGCCGGCATCGATGACGAGTGAAAAATCAGGCCCCAGGAAATGTGCTGCGAGCCCCTTTGGACCATCCAAAAGTGTCACCAAAGGAAGGCTTTGGGTACAAGAGAACTCCCCAGGGGAGCCTTTACGCAGCCCCACATGCAACTGGACCCTTCGGGTTCGATTTTTCCGAGCAACCCTAAATATATCCCTAGCCGGCATGGGAGAAGACTGAAAACCCGGGCCCCAGAAAACGCATTGCAAGCCCCTTTGGACCATCCAAAAGTGTCACCAAAGGAAGGCTTTGGGTACAAGAGAACTCCCCAGGGGAGCCTTTACGCAGCCCCACATGCAACTGGACCCTCCGGGTTCGCTGTTCCTGAGCAAACCTAAACGTAGCCCTAGCCGTCATCGGAGACGACTGAAAAATCAGGCCCCAGGAAATGCGTTGCAAGCCCCTTTGGACCATCCAAAAGTGCCCGCAAAGGAAGGCTTTGGGTACAAGTGATCTCCCCAGGGGAGCCTTTACGCAGCCCCACATGCAACTGGACCCTCCGGGTTCGCTGTTCCTAAGCAAACCTATACGTAGCCCTAGCCGTCATCGGAGACGAGTGAAAAATCAGGCCCCAGGAAATGCGTTCCGAGGCCTTTTCGCCCATCCAAATGTGCCCCCAAAGGAAGGCTTTGGGTACATCTGAAGTTCCCAGGGGAGCCTTTACGCAGCCCCATATGCAACTGGACCTCCGAGTTCGCTGTTTCCAAGCATTCCTAAACATAGCCCTAGCAGTCATCGGAGACGACTGAAAAATCAGGCCCCAGGAAATCCGTTCCGAGACCTTTTCGCCCATCCAAAAGTGTCACCAAAGGAAGGCTTTGGATACAAGTGAACTCCCCAGGGGAGCCTTTACGCAGCCCCACATGCAACTGGACCCTCCGGGTTCGATTTTTCCGATCAACCCTAAATATATCCCTAGCCGGCATGGGAGAAGACTGAAAACCCGGGCCCCAGAAAACGCGTTGCAAGCCCCTTTGGACCATCCAAAAGTGTCACCAAAGGAAGGCTTTGAGTACAAGAGAACTCCCCAGGGGAGCCTTTACGCAGCCCCACATGCAAGTGGACCCTCCGGGTTCGCTGTTCATGAGCAAACCTAAACGTAGCCCTAGCCGTCATCGGAGACGACTGAAAAATCAGGCCCCAGGAAATGCGTTGCGAGCCCCTTTGGACCATCCAAAAGTGCCCACAAAGGAAGGCTTTGGGTACAAGAGAACTCCCCAGGGGAGCCTTTACGCAGCCCCACATGCAACTGGACCCTCCGGGTTCGCTGTTCCTGAGCAAACCTAAACACAGCCCTAGCCGGCATCGAAGACGACTGAAAAATCAGGCCCCAGGAAATGCGTTGCGAGCCCTTTTTGCCCATCCAAAAGTGCCCCCAAAGGAAGGCTTTGGGTACAAGAGAACTCCCCAGGGGAGCCTTTACGCAGCCCCACATGCAACTGGACCCTTCGGGTTCGATTTTTCCAAGCAACCCTAAATATATCCCTAGCCAGCATGGGAGAAGACTGAAAACCCAGGCCCCAGAAAACGCGTTGCAATCCCCTTTGGACCATCCAAAAGTGTCACCAAAGGAAGGCTTTGGGTACAAGAGAACTCCCCAGGGGAGCCTTTACGCAGCCCCACATGCAACTGGACCCTCCGGGTTCGATTTTTCCGATCAACCCTAAATATATCCCTAGCCGGCATGGGAGAAGACTGAAAACCCGGGCCCCAGAAAACGCGTTGCAAGCCCCTTTGGACCATCCAAAAGTGCCCCCAAAGGAAGGCTTTGGGTACATCTGAAGTTCCCAGGGGAGCCTTTATGCAGCCCCATATGCAACTGGACCCTCCGGGTTCGCTGTTCCTGAGCAAACCTAAACGTAGCCCTAGCCGTCATCGCATATGAGTGAAAAATCAGGCCCCAGGAAATGTGTTGCGAGCCCCTTTGGACCATCCAAAAGTGCCCCCAAAGGAAGGCTTTGGGTACAAGAGAACTCCCCAGGGGAGCCTTTACGCAGCCCCACATGCAACTGGACCCTCCGGGTTCGCTGTTCCTGAGCAAACCTAAACGTAGCCCTGGCCGTCATCGCATATGAGTGAAAAATCAGGCCCCAGGAAATGCGTTGCGAGCCCTTTTCGCCCATCCAAAAGTGCCCCCAAAGGAAGGCTTTGGGTACAAGAGAACTCCCCAGGGGAGCCTTTACGCAGCCCCACATGCAACTGGACCCTCCGGGTTCACTGTTCCTGAGCAAACCTAAACGTAGCCCTAGCCGTCATCGGAGACGACTGAAAAATCAGGCCCCAGGAAATGCGTTGCAAGCCCCTTTGGACCATCCAAAAGTGCCCGCAAAGGAAGGCTTTGGGTACAAGAGAACTCCCCAGGGGAGCCTTTACGCAGCCCCACATGCAACTGGACCCTCCGGGTTCGCTGTTCCTGAGCAAACCTTAACATAGCCCTAGCCGGCATCGATGACGAGTGAAAAATCAGGCCCCAGGAAATGTGCTGCGAGCCCCTTTGGACCATCCAAAAGTGTCACCAAAGGAAGGCTTTGGGTACAAGAGAACTCCCCAGGGGAGCCTTTACGCAGCCCCACATGCAACTGGACCCTTCGGGTTCGATTTTTCCGAGCAACCCTAAATATATCCCTAGCCGGCATGGGAGAAGACTGAAAACCCGGGCCCCAGAAAACGCGTTGCAAGCCCCTTTGGACCATCCAAAAGTGTCACCAAAGGAAGGCTTTGGGTACAAGAGAACTCCCCAGGGGAGCCTTTACGCAGCCCTACATGCAACTGGACCCTCCGGGTTCGCTGTTCCTGAGCAAACCTTAACGTAGCCCTAGCCGTCATCGGAGACGAGTGAAAAATCAGGCCCCAGGAAATGCGTTGCAAGCCCCTTTGGACCATCCAAAAGTGCCCGCAAAGGAAGGCTTTGGGTACAAGAGAACTCCCCAGGGGAGCCTTTACGCAGCCCCACATGCAACTGGACCCTCCGGGTTCGCTGTTCCTGAGCAAACCTTAACATAGCCCTAGCCGGCATCGATGACGAGTGAAAAATCAGGCCCCAGGAAATGTGCTGCGAGCCCCTTTGGACCATCCAAAAGTGTCACCAAAGGAAGGCTTTGGGTACAAGAGAACTCCCCAGGGGAGCCTTTACGCAGCCCCACATGCAACTGGACCCTTCGGGTTCGATTTTTCCGAGCAACCCTAAATATATCCCTAGCCGGCATGGGAGAAGACTGAAAACCCGGGCCCCAGAAAACGCATTGCAAGCCCCTTTGGACCATCCAAAAGTGTCACCAAAGGAAGGCTTTGGGTACAAGAGAACTCCCCAGGGGAGCCTTTACGCAGCCCCACATGCAACTGGACCCTCCGGGTTCGCTGTTCCTGAGCAAACCTAAACGTAGCCCTAGCCGTCATCGGAGACGACTGAAAAATCAGGCCCCAGGAAATGCGTTGCAAGCCCCTTTGGACCATCCAAAAGTGCCCGCAAAGGAAGGCTTTGGGTACAAGTGATCTCCCCAGGGGAGCCTTTACGCAGCCCCACATGCAACTGGACCCTCCGGGTTCGCTGTTCCTAAGCAAACCTATACGTAGCCCTAGCCGTCATCGGAGACGAGTGAAAAATCAGGCCCCAGGAAATGCGTTCCGAGGCCTTTTCGCCCATCCAAATGTGCCCCCAAAGGAAGGCTTTGGGTACATCTGAAGTTCCCAGGGGAGCCTTTACGCAGCCCCATATGCAACTGGACCTCCGAGTTCGCTGTTTCCAAGCATTCCTAAACATAGCCCTAGCAGTCATCGGAGACGACTGAAAAATCAGGCCCCAGGAAATCCGTTCCGAGACCTTTTCGCCCATCCAAAAGTGTCACCAAAGGAAGGCTTTGGATACAAGTGAACTCCCCAGGGGAGCCTTTACGCAGCCCCACATGCAACTGGACCCTCCGGGTTCGATTTTTCCGATCAACCCTAAATATATCCCTAGCCGGCATGGGAGAAGACTGAAAACCCGGGCCCCAGAAAACGCGTTGCAAGCCCCTTTGGACCATCCAAAAGTGTCACCAAAGGAAGGCTTTGGGTACAAGAGAACTCCCCAGGGGAGCCTTTACGCAGCCCCACATGCAAGTGGACCCTCCGGGTTCGCTGTTCATGAGCAAACCTAAACGTAGCCCTAGCCGTCATCGGAGACGACTGAAAAATCAGGCCCCAGGAAATGCGTTGCGAGCCCCTTTGGACCATCCAAAAGTGCCCACAAAGGAAGGCTTTGGGTACAAGAGAACTCCCCAGGGGAGCCTTTACGCAGCCCCACATGCAACTGGACCCTCCGGGTTCGCTGTTCCTGAGCAAACCTAAACACAGCCCTAGCCGGCATCGAAGACGACTGAAAAATCAGGCCCCAGGAAATGCGTTGCGAGCCCTTTTTGCCCATCCAAAAGTGCCCCCAAAGGAAGGCTTTGGGTACAAGAGAACTCCCCAGGGGAGCCTTTACGCAGCCCCACATGCAACTGGACCCTTCGGGTTCGATTTTTCCAAGCAACCCTAAATATATCCCTAGCCAGCATGGGAGAAGACTGAAAACCCAGGCCCCAGAAAACGCGTTGCAAGCCCCTTTGGACCATCCAAAAGTGTCACCAAAGGAAGGCTTTGGGTACAAGAGAACTCCCCAGGGGAGCCTTTACGCAGCCCCACATGCAACTGGACCCTCCGGGTTCGCTGTTCCTGAGCAAACCTAAACGAAGCCCTGGCCGTCATCGGAGACTACTGAAAAATCAGGCCCCAGGAAATGCGTTGTGAGCCCCTTTGGACCATCCAAAAGTGCCCCCAAAGGAAGGCTTTGGGTACATCTGAAGTTCCCAGGGGAGCCTTTATGCAGCCCCATATGCAACTGGACCCTCCGGGTTCGCTGTTCCTGAGCAAACCTAAACGTAGCCCTAGCCGTCATCGCATATGAGTGAAAAATCAGGCCCCAGGAAATGTGTTGCGAGCCCCTTTGGACCATCCAAAAGTGCCCCCAAAGGAAGGCTTTGGGTACAAGAGAACTCCCCAGGGGAGCCTTTACGCAGCCCCACATGCAACTGGACCCTCCGGGTTCGCTGTTCCTGAGCAAACCTAAACGTAGCCCTAGCCGTCATCGCATATGAGTGAAAAATCAGGCCCCAGGAAATGCGTTGCGAGCCCTTTTCGCCCATCCAAAAGTGCCCCCAAAGGAAGGCTTTGGGTACAAGAGAACTCCCCAGGGGAGCCTTTACGCAGCCCCACATGCAACTGGACCCTCCGGGTTCACTGTTCCTGAGCAAACCTAAACGTAGCCCTAGCCGTCATCGGAGACGACTGAAAAATCAGGCCCCAGGAAATGCGTTGCAAGCCCCTTTGGACCATCCAAAAGTGCCCGCAAAGGAAGGCTTTGGGTACAAGAGAACTCCCCAGGGGAGCCTTTACGCAGCCCCACATGCAACTGGACCCTCCGGGTTCGCTGTTCCTGAGCAAACCTTAACATAGCCCTAGCCGGCATCGATGACGAGTGAAAAATCAGGCCCCAGGAAATGTGCTGCGAGCCCCTTTGGACCATCCAAAAGTGTCACCAAAGGAAGGCTTTGGGTACAAGAGAACTCCCCAGGGGAGCCTTTACGCAGCCCCACATGCAACTGGACCCTTCGGGTTCGATTTTTCCGAGCAACCCTAAATATATCCCTAGCCGGCATGGGAGAAGACTGAAAACCCGGGCCCCAGAAAACGCGTTGCAAGCCCCTTTGGACCATCCAAAAGTGTCACCAAAGGAAGGCTTTGGGTACAAGAGAACTCCCCAGGGGAGCCTTTACGCAGCCCTACATGCAACTGGACCCTCCGGGTTCGCTGTTCCTGAGCAAACCTTAACGTAGCCCTAGCCGTCATCGGAGACGAGTGAAAAATCAGGCCCCAGGAAATGCGTTCCGAGGCCTTTTCGCCCATCCAAATGTGCCCCCAAAGGAAGGCTTTGGGTACATCTGAAGTTCCCAGGGGAGCCTTTACGCAGCCCCATATGCAACTGGACCTCCGAGTTCGCTGTTTCCAAGCATTCCTAAACATAGCCCTAGCAGTCATCGGAGACGACTGAAAAATCAGGCCCCAGGAAATCCGTTCCGAGACCTTTTCGCCCATCCAAAAGTGTCACCAAAGGAAGGCTTTGGATACAAGTGAACTCCCCAGGGGAGCCTTTACGCAGCCCCACATGCAACTGGACCCTCCGGGTTCGATTTTTCCGATCAACCCTAAATATATCCCTAGCCGGCATGGGAGAAGACTGAAAACCCGGGCCCCAGAAAACGCGTTGCAAGCCCCTTTGGACCATCCAAAAGTGTCACCAAAGGAAGGCTTTGGGTACAAGAGAACTCCCCAGGGGAGCCTTTACGCAGCCCCACATGCAAGTGGACCCTCCGGGTTCGCTGTTCATGAGCAAACCTAAACGTAGCCCTAGCCGTCATCGGAGACGACTGAAAAATCAGGCCCCAGGAAATGCGTTGCGAGCCCCTTTGGACCATCCAAAAGTGCCCACAAAGGAAGGCTTTGGGTACAAGAGAACTCCCCAGGGGAGCCTTTACGCAGCCCCACATGCAACTGGACCCTCCGGGTTCGCTGTTCCTGAGCAAACCTAAACACAGCCCTAGCCGGCATCGAAGACGACTGAAAAATCAGGCCCCAGGAAATGCGTTGCGAGCCCTTTTTGCCCATCCAAAAGTGCCCCCAAAGGAAGGCTTTGGGTACAAGAGAACTCCCCAGGGGAGCCTTTACGCAGCCCCACATGCAACTGGACCCTTCGGGTTCGATTTTTCCAAGCAACCCTAAATATATCCCTAGCCAGCATGGGAGAAGACTGAAAACCCAGGCCCCAGAAAACGCGTTGCAAGCCCCTTTGGACCATCCAAAAGTGTCACCAAAGGAAGGCTTTGGGTACAAGAGAACTCCCCAGGGGAGCCTTTACGCAGCCCCACATGCAACTGGACCCTCCGGGTTCGCTGTTCCTGAGCAAACCTAAACGAAGCCCTGGCCGTCATCGGAGACTACTGAAAAATCAGGCCCCAGGAAATGCGTTGTGAGCCCCTTTGGACCATCCAAAAGTGCCCCCAAAGGAAGGCTTTGGGTACATCTGAAGTTCCCAGGGGAGCCTTTATGCAGCCCCATATGCAACTGGACCCTCCGGGTTCGCTGTTCCTGAGCAAACCTAAACGTAGCCCTAGCCGTCATCGCATATGAGTGAAAAATCAGGCCCCAGGAAATGTGTTGCGAGCCCCTTTGGACCATCCAAAAGTGCCCCCAAAGGAAGGCTTTGGGTACAAGAGAACTCCCCAGGGGAGCCTTTACGCAGCCCCACATGCAACTGGACCCTCCGGGTTCGCTGTTCCTGAGCAAACCTAAACGTAGCCCTAGCCGTCATCGCATATGAGTGAAAAATCAGGCCCCAGGAAATGCGTTGCGAGCCCTTTTCGCCCATCCAAAAGTGCCCCCAAAGGAAGGCTTTGGGTACAAGAGAACTCCCCAGGGGAGCCTTTACGCAGCCCCACATGCAACTGGACCCTCCGGGTTCACTGTTCCTGAGCAAACCTAAACGTAGCCCTAGCCGTCATCGGAGACGACTGAAAAATCAGGCCCCAGGAAATGCGTTGCAAGCCCCTTTGGACCATCCAAAAGTGCCCGCAAAGGAAGGCTTTGGGTACAAGAGAACTCCCCAGGGGAGCCTTTACGCAGCCCCACATGCAACTGGACCCTCCGGGTTCGCTGTTCCTGAGCAAACCTTAACATAGCCCTAGCCGGCATCGATGACGAGTGAAAAATCAGGCCCCAGGAAATGTGCTGCGAGCCCCTTTGGACCATCCAAAAGTGTCACCAAAGGAAGGCTTTGGGTACAAGAGAACTCCCCAGGGGAGCCTTTACGCAGCCCCACATGCAACTGGACCCTCCGGGTTCGCTGTTCCTGAGCAAACCTAAACGTAGCCCTAGCCGTCATCGCATATGAGTGAAAAATCAGGCCCCAGGAAATGCGTTGCGAGCCCTTTTCGCCCATCCAAAAGTGCCCCCAAAGGAAGGCTTTGGGTACAAGAGAACTCCCCAGGGGAGCCTTTACGCAGCCCCACATGCAACTGGACCCTCCGGGTTCACTGTTCCTGAGCAAACCTAAACGTAGCCCTAGCCGTCATCGGAGACGACTGAAAAATCAGGCCCCAGGAAATGCGTTGCAAGCCCCTTTGGACCATCCAAAAGTGCCCGCAAAGGAAGGCTTTGGGTACAAGAGAACTCCCCAGGGGAGCCTTTACGCAGCCCCACATGCAACTGGACCCTCCGGGTTCGCTGTTCCTGAGCAAACCTTAACATAGCCCTAGCCGGCATCGATGACGAGTGAAAAATCAGGCCCCAGGAAATGTGCTGCGAGCCCCTTTGGACCATCCAAAAGTGTCACCAAAGGAAGGCTTTGGGTACAAGAGAACTCCCCAGGGGAGCCTTTACGCAGCCCCACATGCAACTGGACCCTTCGGGTTCGATTTTTCCGAGCAACCCTAAATATATCCCTAGCCGGCATGGGAGAAGACTGAAAACCCGGGCCCCAGAAAACGCGTTGCAAGCCCCTTTGGACCATCCAAAAGTGTCACCAAAGGAAGGCTTTGGGTACAAGAGAACTCCCCAGGGGAGCCTTTACGCAGCCCTACATGCAACTGGACCCTCCGGGTTCGCTGTTCCTGAGCAAACCTTAACGTAGCCCTAGCCGTCATCGGAGACGAGTGAAAAATCAGGCCCCAGGAAATGCGTTCCGAGGCCTTTTCGCCCATCCAAATGTGCCCCCAAAGGAAGGCTTTGGGTACATCTGAAGTTCCCAGGGGAGCCTTTACGCAGCCCCATATGCAACTGGACCTCCGAGTTCGCTGTTTCCAAGCATTCCTAAACATAGCCCTAGCAGTCATCGGAGACGACTGAAAAATCAGGCCCCAGGAAATCCGTTCCGAGACCTTTTCGCCCATCCAAAAGTGTCACCAAAGGAAGGCTTTGGATACAAGTGAACTCCCCAGGGGAGCCTTTACGCAGCCCCACATGCAACTGGACCCTCCGGGTTCGATTTTTCCGATCAACCCTAAATATATCCCTAGCCGGCATGGGAGAAGACTGAAAACCCGGGCCCCAGAAAACGCGTTGCAAGCCCCTTTGGACCATCCAAAAGTGTCACCAAAGGAAGGCTTTGGGTACAAGAGAACTCCCCAGGGGAGCCTTTACGCAGCCCCACATGCAAGTGGACCCTCCGGGTTCGCTGTTCATGAGCAAACCTAAACGTAGCCCTAGCCGTCATCGGAGACGACTGAAAAATCAGGCCCCAGGAAATGCGTTGCGAGCCCCTTTGGACCATCCAAAAGTGCCCACAAAGGAAGGCTTTGGGTACAAGAGAACTCCCCAGGGGAGCCTTTACGCAGCCCCACATGCAACTGGACCCTCCGGGTTCGCTGTTCCTGAGCAAACCTAAACACAGCCCTAGCCGGCATCGAAGACGACTGAAAAATCAGGCCCCAGGAAATGCGTTGCGAGCCCTTTTTGCCCATCCAAAAGTGCCCCCAAAGGAAGGCTTTGGGTACAAGAGAACTCCCCAGGGGAGCCTTTACGCAGCCCCACATGCAACTGGACCCTTCGGGTTCGATTTTTCCAAGCAACCCTAAATATATCCCTAGCCAGCATGGGAGAAGACTGAAAACCCAGGCCCCAGAAAACGCGTTGCAAGCCCCTTTGGACCATCCAAAAGTGTCACCAAAGGAAGGCTTTGGGTACAAGAGAACTCCCCAGGGGAGCCTTTACGCAGCCCCACATGCAACTGGACCCTCCGGGTTCGCTGTTCCTGAGCAAACCTAAACGAAGCCCTGGCCGTCATCGGAGACTACTGAAAAATCAGGCCCCAGGAAATGCGTTGTGAGCCCCTTTGGACCATCCAAAAGTGCCCCCAAAGGAAGGCTTTGGGTACATCTGAAGTTCCCAGGGGAGCCTTTATGCAGCCCCATATGCAACTGGACCCTCCGGGTTCGCTGTTCCTGAGCAAACCTAAACGTAGCCCTAGCCGTCATCGCATATGAGTGAAAAATCAGGCCCCAGGAAATGTGTTGCGAGCCCCTTTGGACCATCCAAAAGTGCCCCCAAAGGAAGGCTTTGGGTACAAGAGAACTCCCCAGGGGAGCCTTTACGCAGCCCCACATGCAACTGGACCCTCCGGGTTCGCTGTTCCTGAGCAAACCTAAACGTAGCCCTAGCCGTCATCGCATATGAGTGAAAAATCAGGCCCCAGGAAATGCGTTGCGAGCCCTTTTCGCCCATCCAAAAGTGCCCCCAAAGGAAGGCTTTGGGTACAAGAGAACTCCCCAGGGGAGCCTTTACGCAGCCCCACATGCAACTGGACCCTCCGGGTTCACTGTTCCTGAGCAAACCTAAACGTAGCCCTAGCCGTCATCGGAGACGACTGAAAAATCAGGCCCCAGGAAATGCGTTGCAAGCCCCTTTGGACCATCCAAAAGTGCCCGCAAAGGAAGGCTTTGGGTACAAGAGAACTCCCCAGGGGAGCCTTTACGCAGCCCCACATGCAACTGGACCCTCCGGGTTCGCTGTTCCTGAGCAAACCTTAACATAGCCCTAGCCGGCATCGATGACGAGTGAAAAATCAGGCCCCAGGAAATGTGCTGCGAGCCCCTTTGGACCATCCAAAAGTGTCACCAAAGGAAGGCTTTGGGTACAAGAGAACTCCCCAGGGGAGCCTTTACGCAGCCCCACATGCAACTGGACCCTTCGGGTTCGATTTTTCCGAGCAACCCTAAATATATCCCTAGCCGGCATGGGAGAAGACTGAAAACCCGGGCCCCAGAAAACGCGTTGCAAGCCCCTTTGGACCATCCAAAAGTGTCACCAAAGGAAGGCTTTGGGTACAAGAGAACTCCCCAGGGGAGCCTTTACGCAGCCCTACATGCAACTGGACCCTCCGGGTTCGCTGTTCCTGAGCAAACCTTAACGTAGCCCTAGCCGTCATCGGAGACGAGTGAAAAATCAGGCCCCAGGAAATGCGTTCCGAGGCCTTTTCGCCCATCCAAATGTGCCCCCAAAGGAAGGCTTTGGGTACATCTGAAGTTCCCAGGGGAGCCTTTACGCAGCCCCATATGCAACTGGACCCTCCGAGTTCGCTGTTTCCGAGCATCCCTAAACATAGCCCTAGCCGGCATCAAAAACGACTGAAAAATCAGGCCCCAGGAAATGCGTTCCGAGACCTTTTCGCCCATCCAAAAGTGTCACCAAAGGAAGGCTTTGGGTACACGTGAACTCCCCAGGGGAGCCTTTACGCAGCCCCACATGCAACTGGACCCTCCGGGTTCGATTTTTCCGATCAACCCTAAATATATCCCTAGCCGGCATGGGAGAAGACTGAAAACCCGGGCCCCAGAAAACGCGTTGCAAGCCCCTTTGGACCATCCAAAAGTGTCACCAAAGGAAGGCTTTGGGTACAAGAGAACTCCCCAGGGGAGCCTTTACGCAGCCCCACATGCAACTGGACCCTCCGGGTTCGCTGTTTCCGAGCATCCCTAAACATAGCCCTAGCCGGCATCAAAAACGACTGAAAAATCAGGCCCCAGGAAATCCGTTCCGAGACCTTTTCGCCCATCCAAAAGTGTCACCAAAGGAAGGCTTTGGGTACAAGAGAACTCCCCAGGGGAGCCTTTACGCAGCCCCACATGCAACTGGACCCTCCGGGTTCGCTGTTCCTGAGCAAACCTAAACGTAGCCCTGGCCGTCATCGGAGACGACTGAAAAATCAGGCCCAAGGAAATGCGTTGCAAGCCCCTTTGGACCATCCAAAAGTGCCCCCAAAGGAATGCTTTGGATACATCTGAAGTTCCCAGGGGAGCCTTTACGCAGCCCCATATGCAACTGCACCCTCCGAGTTCGCTGTTTCCAAGCATCCCTAAACATAGCCCTAGCAGTCATCGGAGACGAGTGAAAAATCAGGCCCCAGGAAATGCGTTCCGAGGCCTTTTCGCCCATCCAAAAGTGTCACCAAAGGAAGGCTTTGGGTACAAGTGAACTCCCCAGGGGAGCCTTTATGCAGCCCCACATGCAACTGGACCCTCCGGGTTCGATTTTTCCGATCAACCCTAAATATATCCCTAGCCGGCATGGGAGAAGACTGAAAACCCAGGCCCCAGAAAACGCGTTGCAAGCCCCTTTGGACCATCCAAAAGTGTCACCAAAGGAAGGCTTTGGGTACAAGAGAACTCCCCAGGGGAGCCTTTACGCAGCCCCACATGCAACTGGACCCTCCGGGTTCGCTGTTCCTGAGCAAACCTAAACGTAGCCCTGGCCGTCATCGGAGACGACTGAAAAATCAGGCCCAAGGAAATGCGTTGCAAGCCCCTTTGGACCATCCAAAAGTGCCCCCAAAGGAATGCTTTGGATACATCTGAAGTTCCCAGGGGAGCCTTTACGCAGCCCCATATGCAACTGCACCCTCCGAGTTCGCTGTTTCCAAGCATCCCTAAACATAGCCCTAGCAGTCATCGGAGACGAGTGAAAAATCAGGCCCCAGGAAATGCGTTCCGAGGCCTTTTCGCCCATCCAAAAGTGTCACCAAAGGAAGGCTTTGGGTACAAGTGAACTCCCCAGGGGAGCCTTTATGCAGCCCCACATGCAACTGGACCCTCCGGGTTCGATTTTTCCGATCAACCCTAAATATATCCCTAGCCGGCATGGGAGAAGACTGAAAACCCAGGCCCCAGAAAACGCTTTGCAAGCCCCTTTGGACCATCCAAAAGTGTCACCAAAGGAAGGCTTTGGGTACAAGAGAACTCCCCAGGGGAGCCTTTACGCAGCCCCACATGCAACTGGACCCTCCGGGTTCGCTGTTCCTGAGCAAACCTAAACGTAGCCCTAGCCGTCATCGCATATGAGTGAAAAATCAGGCCCCAGGAAATGTGTTGCGAGCCCCTTTGGACCATTCAAAAGTGCCCCCAAAGGAAGGCTTTGGGTACAAGAGAACTCCCCAGGGGAGCCTTTACGCAGCCCCACATGCAACTGGACCCTCCGGGTTCACTGTTCCTGAGCAAACCTAAACGTAGCCCTAGCCGTCATCGCATATGAGTGAAAAATCAGGCCCCAGGAAATGCGTTGCGAGCCCTTTTCGCCCATCCAAAAGTGCCCCCAAAGGAAGGCTTTGGGTACAAGAGAACTCCCCAGGGGAGCCTTTACGCAGCCCCACATGCAACTGGACCCTCCGGGTTCACTGTTCCTGAGCAAACCTAAACGTATCCCTAGCCGTCATCGGAGACGACTGAAAAATCAGGCCCCAGGAAATGCGTTGCAAGCCCCTTTGGACCATCCAAAAGTGTCACCAAAGGAAGGCTTTGGGTACAAGAGAACTCCCCAGGGGAGCCTTTACGCAGCCCCACATGCAACTGGACCCTCCGGGTTCGCTGATCCTGAGCAAACCTTAACATAGCCCTAGCCGGCATCGATGACGAGTGAAAAATCAGGCCCCAGGAAATGTGTTGCGAGCCCCTTTGGACCATCCAAAAGTGTCACCAAAGGAAGGCTTTGGGTACAAGAGAACTCCCCAGGGGAGCCTTTACGCAGCCCCACATGCAACTGGACCCTTCGGGTTCGATTTTTCCGAGCAACCCTAAATATATCCCTAGCCGGCATGGGAGAAGACTGAAAACCCGGGCCCCAGAAAACGCGTTGCAAGCCCCTTTGGACCATCCAAAAGTGTCACCAAAGGAAGGCTTTGGGTACAAGAGAACTCCCCAGGGGAGCCTTTACGCAGCCCTACATGCAACTGGACCCTCCGGGTTCGCTGTTCCTGAGCAAACCTTAACGTAGCCCTAGCCGTCATCGGAGACGAGTGAAAAATCAGGCCCCAGGAAATGCGTTCCGAGGCCTTTTCGCCCATCAAAATGTGCCCCCAAAGGAAGGCTTTGGGTACATCTGAAGTTCCCAGGGGAGCCTTTACGCAGCCCCATATGCAACTGGACCCTCCGATTTCGCTGTTTCCGAGCATCCCTAAACATAGCCCTAGCCGGCATCAAAAACGACTGAAAAATCAGGCCCCAGGAAATGCGTTCCGAGACCTTTTCGCCCATCCAAAAGTGTCACCAAAGGAAGGCTTTGGATACAAGTGAACTCCCCAGGGGAGCCTTTACGCAGCCCCACATGCAACTGGACCCTCCGGGTTTGATTTTTACGATCAACCCAAAATATATCCCTAGCCGGCATGGGAGAAGACTGAAAACCCGGGCCCCAGAAAACGCGTTGCAAGCCCCTTTGGACCATCCAAAAGTGTCACCAAAGGAAGGCTTTGGGTACAAGAGAACTCCCCAGGGGAGACTTTACGCAGCCCCACATGCAACTGGACCCTCCGGGTTCGCTGTTCCTGAGCAAACCTAAACGTAGCCCTAGCCGTCATCGGAGACGACTGAAAAATCAGGCCCCAGGAAATGCGTTGCAAGCCCCTTTGGACCATCCAAAAGTGCCCGCAAAGGAAGGCTTTGGGTACAAGAGAACTCCCCAGGGGAGCCTTTACGCAGCCCCACATGCAACTGGACCCTCCGGGTTCGCTGTTCCTGAGCAAACCTAAACATAGCCCTAGCCGGCATCGAAGACGACTGAAAAATCAGGCCCCAGGAAATGCGTTGCGAGCCCTTTTCGCCCATCCAAAAGTGCCCCCAAAGGAAGGCTTTGGGTACAAGAGAACTCCCCAGGGGAGCCTTTACGCAGCCCCACATGCAACTGGACCCTCCGGGTTCACTGTTCCAGAGCAAACCTAAACGTAGCCCTAGCCGGCATCGAAGACGAGTGAAAAATCAGGCCCCAGGAAATGCGTTCCGAGACCTTTTCGCCCAACCAAAAGTGTCACCAAAGGAAGGCTTTGGATACAAGTGAACTCCCCAGGGGAGCCTTTACGCAGCCCCACATGCAACTGGACCCTCCGGGTTCACTGTTTCTGAGCAAACCTAAACGTAGCCCTAGCCGTCATAGGAGACGACTGAAAAATCAGGCCCCAGGAAATGCGTTCCGAGGCCTTTTCACCCATCCAAAAGTGCCCCCAAAGGAAGGCTTTGGGTACAAGTGAACTCCCCAGGGGAGCCTTTACGCAGCCCCACATGCAACTGGACCGTCCGGGTTCGATTTTTCGAACAACCCTAAATATATCCCTAGCCGGCAAGGGAGAAGACTGAAAACCCGGGCCCCAGAAAACGCGTTGCAAGCCCCTTTGGACCATCCAAAAGTGTCACCAAAGGAAGGCTTTGGGTACAAGTGAACTCCCCAGGGGAGCCTTTACGCAGCCCCACATGCAACTGGACCGTCCGGGTTCGATTTTTCGAAAAACCCTAAATATATCCCTAGCCGGCAAGGGAGAAGACTGAAATCCCGGGCCCCAGAAAACGTGTCGCAAGCCCCATTGGACCATTCAAAAGTGTCACCAAAGGAAGGCTTTGGGTACAAGAGAACTCCCCAGGGGAGCCTTTACGCAGCCCCACATGCAACTGGACCCTCCGGGTTCGCTGTTCCTGAGCAAACCTAAACGTAGCCCTGGCCGTCATCGGAGATGACTGAAAAATCAGGCCCCAGGAAATGTGTTGCGAGCCCCTTTGGACCATCCAAAAGTGCCCCCAAAGGAAGGCTTTGGGTACAAGAGAACTCCCCAGGGGAGCCTTTACGCAGCCCCACATGCAACTGGACCCTCCGGGTTCGCTGTTCATGAGCAAACCTAAACGTAGCCCTAGCCGTCATCGCATATGAGTGAAAAATCAGGCCCCAGGAAATGCGTTGCGAGCCCTTTTCGCCCATCCAAAAGTGCCCCCAAAGGAAGGCTTTGGGTACAAGAGAACTCCCCAGGGGAGCCTTTACGCAGCCCCACATGCAACTGGACCCTCCGGGTTCACTGTTCCTGAGCAAACCTAAACGTAGCCCTAGCCGTCATCGGAGACGACTGAAAAATAAGGCCCCAGGAAATGCGTTGCAAGCCCCTTTGGACCATCCAAAAGTGCCCGCAAAGGAAGGCTTTGGGTACAAGAGAACTCCCCAGGGGAGCCTTTACGCAGCCCCACATGCAACTGGACCCTCCGGGTTCGCTGTTCCTGAGCAAACCTTAACATAGCCCTAGCCGGCATCGATGACGAGTGAAAAATCAGGCCCCAGGAAATGTGTTGCGAGCCCCTTTGGACCATCCAAAAGTGTCACCAAAGGAAGGCTTTGGGTACAAGAGAACTCCCCAGGGGAGCCTTTACGCAGCCCCACATGCAACTGGACCCTTCGGGTTCGATTTTTCCGAGCAACCCTAAATATATCCCTAGCCGGCATGGGAGAAGACTGAAAACCCGGGCCCCAGAAAACGCGTTGCAAGCCCCTTTGGACCATCCAAAAGTGTCACCAAAGGAAGGCTTTGGGTACAAGAGAACTCCCCAGGGGAGCCTTTACGCAGCCCTACATGCAACTGGACCCTCCGGGTTCGCTGTTCCTGAGCAAACCTTAACGTAGCCCTAGCCGTCATCGGAGACGAGTGAAAAATCAGGCCCCAGGAAATGCGTTCCGAGGCCTTTTCGCCCATCCAAATGTGCCCCCAAAGGAAGGCTTTGGATACAAGTGAACTCCCCAGGGGAGCCTTTACGCAGCCCCACATGCAACTGGACCCTCCGGGTTCGATTTTTCCGATCAACCCTAAATATATCCCTAGCCGGCATGGGAGAAGACTGAAAACCCGGGCCCCAGAAAACGCGTTGCAAGCCCCTTTGGACCATCCAAAAGTGTCACCAAAGGAAGGCTTTGGGTACAAGAGAACTCCCCAGGGGAGCCTTTACGCAGCCCCACATGCAACTGGACCCTCCGGGTTCGCTGTTCATGAGCAAACCTAAACGTAGCCCTAGCCGACTTCGGAGACGACTGAAAAATCAGGCCCCAGGAAATGCGTTGCAAGCCCCTTTGGACCATCCAAAAGTGCCCGCAAAGGAAGGCTTTGGGTACAAGAGAACTCCCCAGGGGAGCCTTTACGCAGCCCCACATGCAACTGGACCCTCCAGGTTCGCTGTTCCTGAGCAAACCTAAACATAGCCCTAGCCGGCATCGAAGACGACTGAAAAATCAGGCCCCAGGAAATGCGTTGCGAGCCCTTTTCGCCCATCCAAAAGTGCCCCCAAAGGAAGGCTTTGGGTACAAGAGAACTCCCCAGGGGAGCCTTTACGCAGCCCCACATGCAACTGGACCCTCCGGGTTCACTGTTCCAGAGCAAACCTAAACGTAGCCCTAGCCGGCATCGAAGACGACTGAAAAATCAGGCCCCAGGAAATGCGTTCCGAGACCTTTTCGCCCATCCAAAAGTGTCACCAAAGGAAGGCTTTGGATACAAGTGAACTCCCCAGGGGAGTCTTTACGCAGCCCCACATGCAACTGGACCCTCCGGGTTCGATTTTTCCGATCAACCCTAAATATATCCCTAGCCGGCATGGGAGAAGACTGAAAACCCTGGCCCCAGAAAACGCGTTGCAAGCCCCTTTGGACCATCCAAAAGTGTCACCAAAGGAAGGCTTTGGGTACAAGAGAACTCCCCAGGGGAGCCTTTACGCAGCCCCACATGCAACTGGACCCTCCGGGTTCGCTGTTCATGAGCAAACCTAAACGTAGCCCTAGCCGTCATCGGAGACGACTGAAAAATCAGGCCCCAGGAAATGCGTTGCAAGCCCCTTTGGACCATCCAAAAGTGCCCCCAAAGGAAGGCTTTGGGTACAAGTGATCTCCCCAGGGGAGCCTTTACGCAGCCCCACATGCAACTGGACCCTCCGGGTTCACTGTTTCTGAGCAAACCTAAACGTAGCCCTAGCCGTCATCGGAGACGACTGAAAAATCAGGCCCCAGGAAATGCGTTCCGAGGCCTTTTCGCCCATCCAAAAGTGTCACCAAAGGAAGGCTTTGGATACAAGTGAACTCCCCAGGGGAGCCTTTACGCAGCCCCACATGCAACTGGACCCTCCGGGTTCGATTTTTCCGATCAACCCTAAATATATCCCTAGCCGGCATGGGAGAAGACTGAAAACCCGGGCCCCAGAAAACGCGTTGCAAGCCCCTTTGGACCATCCAAAAGTGTCACCAAAGGAAGGCTTTGGGTACAAGAGAACTCCCCAGGGGAGCCTTTACGCAGCCCCACATGCAACTGGACCCTCCGGGTTCGCTGTTCCTGAGCAAACCTAAACGTAGCCCTAGCCGTCATCGGAGACGACTGAAAAATCAGGCCCCAGGAAATGCGTTGCAAGCCCCTTTGGACCATCCAAAAGTGCCCGCAAAGGAAGGCTTTGGGTACAAGAGAACTCCCCAGGGGAGCCTTTACGCAGCCCCACATGCAACTGGACCCTCCGGGTTCGCTGTTCCTGAGCAAACCTAAACATAGCCCTAGCCGGCATCGAAGACGACTGAAAAATCAGGCCCCCGGAAATGCGTTGCGAGCCCTTTTCGCCCATCCAAAAGTGCCCCCAAAGGAAGGCTTTGGGTACAAGAGAACTCCCCAGGGGAGCCTTTACGCAGCCCCACATGCAACTGGACCCTCCGGGTTCACTGTTCCAGAGCAAACCTAAACGTAGCCCTAGCCGGCATCGAAGACGACTGAAAAATCAGGCCCAGGAAATGCGTTCCGAGACCTTTTCGCCCATCCAAAAGTGTCACCAAAGGAAGGCTTTGGATACAAGTGAACTCCCCAGGGGAGTCTTTACGCAGCCCCACATGCAACTGGACCCTCCGGGTTCGATTTTTCCGATCAACCCTAAATATATCCCTAGCCGGCATGGGAGAAGACTGAAAACCCTGGCCCCAGAAAACGCGTTGCAAGCCCCTTTGGACCATCCAAAAGTGTCACCAAAGGAAGGCTTTGGGTACAAGAGAACTCCCCAGGGGAGCCTTTACGCAGCCCCACATGCAACTGGACCCTCCGGGTTCGCTGTTCATGAGCAAACCTAAACGTAGCCCTAGCCGTCATCGGAGACGACTGAAAAATCAGGCCCCAGGAAATGCGTTGCAAGCCCCTTTGGACCATCCAAAAGTGCCCCCAAAGGAAGGCTTTGGGTACAAGTGATCTCCCCAGGGGAGCCTTTACGCAGCCCCACATGCAACTGGACCCTCCGGGTTCACTGTTTCTGAGCAAACCTAAACGTAGCCCTAGCCGTCATCGGAGACGACTGAAAAATCAGGCCCCAGGAAATGCGTTCCGAGGCCTTTTCGCCCATCCAAAAGTGCCCCCAAAGGAAGGCTTTGGGTACAAGTGAACTCCCCAGGGGAGCCTTTATGCAGCCCCACATGCAACTGGACCCTCCGGTTCGCTCTTTCCGAGCAACCCTAAACATAACCCTAGCCGGCATGGGAGAAGACTGAAAACCCGGTCCCCAGAAAACGCGTTGCAAGCCCCTTTGTACCATCCAAAAGTGTCACCAAAGGAAGGCTTTGGGTACAAGAGAACTCCCCAGGGGAGCCTTTACGCAGCCCCACATGCAACTGGACCCTCCGGGTTCGCTGTTCATGAGCAAACCTAAACGTAGCCCTGGCCGTCATCGGAGACGACTGAAAAATCAGGCCCAAGGAAATGCGTTGCAAGCCCCTTTGGACCATCCAAAAGTGCCCCCAAAGGAATGCTTTGGGTACATCTGAAGTTCCCAGGGGAGCCTTTACGTAGCCCCATATGCAACTGCACCCTCCGAGTTCGCTGTTTCCAAGCATCCCTAAACATAGCCCTAGCAGTCATCGGAGACGAGTGAAAAATCAGGCCCCAGGAAATGCGTTCCGAGACCTTTTCGCCCATCCAAAAGTGTCACCAAAGGAAGGCTTTGGGTACAAGTGAACTCCCCAGGGGAGCGTTTATGCAGCCCCACATGCAACTGGACCCTCCGGGTTCGATTTTTCCGATCAACCCTAAATATATCCCTAGCCGGCATGGGAGAAGACTGAAAACCCAGGCCCCAGAAAACGCATTGCAAGCCCCTTTGGACCATCCAAAAGTGTCACCAAAGGAAGGCTTTGGGTACAAGAGAACTCCCCAGGGGAGCCTTTACGCAGCCCCACATGCAACTGGACCCTCCGGGTTCGCTGTTCATGAGCAAACCTAAACGTAGCCCTAGCCGTCATAGGAGACGACTGAAAAATCAGGCCCCAGGAAATGCGTTGCAAGCCCCTTTGGACCATCCAAAACTGTCACCAAAGGAAGGCTTTGGGTACAAGAGAACTCCCCAGGGGAGCCTTTACGCAGCCCCACATGCAACTGGACCCTCCGGGTTCGCTGTTCCTGAGCAAACCTTAACATAGCCCTAGCCGGCATCGATGACGAGTGAAAAATAAGGCCCCGGGAAATGCATTCCGAGGCCTTTTCGCCCATCCAAAAGTGTCACCAAAGGAAGGCTTTGGGTACAAGAGAACTCCCCAGGGGAGCCTTTACGCAGCCCCACATGCAACTGGACCCTTCGGGTTCGATTTTTCCGAGTAACCCTAAATATATCCCTAGCCGGCATGGGAGAAGACTGAAAACCCGGGCCCCAGAAAACGCGTTGCAAGCCCCTTTGGACCATCCAAAAGTGTCACCAAAGGAAGGCTTTGGGTACAAGAGAACTCCCCAGGGGAGCCTTTACGCAGCCCTACATGCAACTGGACCATCCGGGTTCGCTGTTCCTGAGCAAACCTTAACGTAGCCCTAGCCGTCATCGGAGACGAGTGAAAAATCAGGCCCCAGGAAATGCGTTCCGAGGCCTTTTCGCCCATCCAAATGTGCCCCCAAAGGAATGCTTTGGGTACATCTGAAGTTCCCAGGGGAGCCTTTACGCAGCCCCACATGCAACTGGACCCTCCGAGTTCGCTGTTTCCGAGCATCCCTAAACATATCCCTAGCCGGCATCAAAGACGACTGAAAAATCAGGCCCCAGGAAATGCGTTCCGAGACCTTTTCGCCCATCCAAAAGTGTCACCAAAGGAAGGCTTTGGATACAAGTGAACTCCCCAGGGGAGCCTTTACGCAGCCCCACATGCAACTGGACCCTCCGGGTTCGATTTTTCCGATCAACCCTAAATATATCCCTAGCCGGCATGGGAGAAGACTGAAAACCCGGGCCCCAGAAAACGCGTTGCAAGCCCCTTTGGACCATCCAAAAGTGTCACCAAAGGAAGGCTTTGGGTACAAGAGAACTCCCCAGGGGAGCCTTTACGCAGCCCCACATGCAACTGGACCCTCCGGGTTCGCTGTTCCTGAGCAAACCTAAACGAAGCCCTGGCCGTCATCGGAGACGACTGAAAAATCAGGCCCCAGGAAATGCGTTGTGAGCCCCTTTGGACCATCCAAAAGTGCCCCCAAAGGAAGGCTTTGGGTACATCTGAAGTTCCCAGGGGAGCCTTTATGCAGCCCCATATGCAACTGGACCCTCCGGGTTCGCTGTTCCTGAGCAAACCTAAACGTAGCCCTAGCCGTCATCGCATATGAGTGAAAAATCAGGCCCCAGGAAATGTGTTGCGAGCCCCTTTGGACCATCCAAAAGTGCCCCCAAAGGAAGGCTTTGGGTACAAGAGAACTCCCCAGGGGAGCCTTTACGCAGCCCCACATGCAACTGGACCCTCCGGGTTCGCTGTTCCTGAGCAAACCTAAACGTAGCCCTAGCCGTCATCGCATATGAGTGAAAAATCAGGCCCCAGGAAATGCGTTGCGAGCCCTTTTCGCCCATCCAAAAGTGCCCCCAAAGGAAGGCTTTGGGTACAAGAGAACTCCCCAGGGGAGCCTTTACGCAGCCCCACATGCAACTGGACCCTCCGGGTTCACTGTTCCTGAGCAAACCTAAACGTAGCCCTAGCCGTCATCGGAGACGACTGAAAAATCAGGCCCCAGGAAATGCGTTGCAAGCCCCTTTGGACCATCCAAATGTGCCCGCAAAGGAAGGCTTTGGGTACAAGAGAACTCCCCAGGGGAGCCTTTACGCAGCCCCACATGCAACTGGACCCTCCGGGTTCGCTGATCCTGAGCAAACCTTAACATAGCCCTAGCCGGCATCGATGACGAGTGAAAAATCAGGCCCCAGGAAATGTGTTGCGAGCCCCTTTGGACCATCCAAAAGTGTCACCAAAGGAAGGCTTTGGGTACAAGAGAACTCCCCAGGGGAGCCTTTACGCAGCCCCACATGCAACTGGACCCTTCGGGTTCGATTTTTCCGAGCAACCCTAAATATATCCCTAGCCGGCATGGGAGAAGACTGAAAACCCGGGCCCCAGAAAACGCGTTGCAAGCCCCTTTGGACCATCCAAAAGTGTCACCAAAGGAAGGCTTTGGGTACAAGAGAACTCCCCAGGGGAGCCTTTACGCAGCCCTACATGCAACTGGACCCTCCGGGTTCGCTGTTTCTGAGCAAACCTTAACGTAGCCCTAGCCGTCATCGGAGACGAGTGAAAAATCAGGCCCCAGGAAATGCGTTCCGAGGCCTTTTCGCCCATCCAAATGTGCCCCCAAAGGAAGGCTTTGGGTACACCTGAAGTTCCCAGGGGAGCCTTTACGCAGCCCCATGTGCAACTGGACCCTCCGATTTCGCTGTTTCTGAGCATCCCTAAACATAGCCCTAGCCGGCATCAAAAACGACTGAAAAATCAGGCCCCAGGAAATGCGTTCCGAGACCTTTTCGCCCATCCAAAAGTGTCACCAAAGGAAGGCTTTGGATACAAGTGAACTCCCCAGGGGAGCCTTTACGCAGCCCCACATGCAACTGGACCCTCCGGGTTCGATTTTTCCGATCAACCCTAAATATATCCCTAGCCGGCATGGGAGAAGACTGAAAACCCGGGCCCCAGAAAACGCGTTGCAAGCCCCTTTGGACCATCCAAAAGTGTCACCAAAGGAAGGCTTTGGGTACAAGAGAACTCCCCAGGGGAGCCTTTACGCAGCCCCACATGCAACTGGACCCTCCGGGTTCGCTGTTCCTGAGCAAACCTAAACGTAGCCCTAGCCGTCATCGGAGACGACTGAAAAATCAGGCCCCAGGAAATGCGTTGCAAGCCCCTTTGGACCATCCAAAAGTGCCCCCAAAGGAAGGCTTTGGGTACAAGAGAACTCCCCAGGGGAGCCTTTACGCAGCCCCACATGCAACTGGACCCTCCGGGTTCGCTGTTCCTGAGCAAACCTAAACATAGCCCTAGCCGGCATCGAAGACGACTGAAAAATCAGGCCCCAGGAAATGCGTTACGAGCCCTTTTCGCCCATCCAAAAGTGCCCCCAAAGGAAGGCTTTGGGTACAAGAGAACTCCCCAGGGGAGCCTTTACGCAGCCCCACATGCAACTGGACCCTCCGGGTTCACTGTTCCAGAGCAAACCTAAACGTAGCCCTAGCCGGCATCGAAGACGAGTGAAAAATCAGGCCCCAGGAAATGCGTTCCAAGACCTTTTCGCCCAACCAAAAGTGTCACCAAAGGAAGGCTTTGGATACAAGTGAACTCCCCAGGGGAGCCTTTACGCAGCCCCACATGCAACTGGACCCTCCGGGTTCGATTTTTCCGATCAACCCTAAATATATCCCTAGCCGGCATGGGAGAAGACTGAAAACCCGGGCCCCAGAAAACGCGTTGCAAGCCCCTTTGGACCATCCAAAAGTGTCACCAAAGGAAGGCTTTGGGTACAAGAGAACTCCCCAGGGGAGCCTTTACGCAGCCCCACATGCAACTGGACCCTCCGGGTTCGCTGTTCATGAGCAAACCTAAACGTAGCCCTAGCCGTCATCGGAGACGACTGAAAAATCAGGCCCCAGGAAATGCGTTGCAAGCCCCTTTGGACCATCCAAAAGTGCCCCCAAAGGAAGGCTTTGGGTACAAGTGATCTCCCCAGGGGAGCCTTTACGCAGCCCCACATGCAACTGGACCCTCCGGGTTCACTGTTTCTGAGCAAACCTAAACGTAGCCCTAGCCGTCATCGGAGACGACTGAAAAATCAGGCCCCAGGAAATGCGTTCCGAGGCCTTTTCACCCATCCAAAAGTGCCCCCAAAGGAAGGCTTTGGGTACAAGTGAACTCCCCAGGGGAGCCTTTACGCAGCCCCACATGCAACTGGACCGTCCGGGTTCGATTTTTCGAACAACCCTAAATATATCCCTAGCCGGCAAGGGAGAAGACTGAAAACCCGGGCCCCAGAAAACGCGTTGCAAGCCCCTTTGGACCATCCAAAAGTGTCACCAAAGGAAGGCTTTGGGTACAAGTGAACTCCCCAGGGGAGCCTTTACGCAGCCCCACATGCAACTGGACCGTCCGGGTTCGATTTTTCGAAAAACCCTAAATATATCCCTAGCCGGCAAGGGAGAAGACTGAAATCCCGGGCCCCAGAAAACGTGTCGCAAGCCCCATTGGACCATTCAAAAGTGTCACCAAAGGAAGGCTTTGGGTACAAGAGAACTCCCCAGGGGAGCCTTTACGCAGCCCCACATGCAACTGGACCCTCCGGGTTCGCTGTTCATGAGCAAACCTAAACGTAGCCCTAGCCGTCATAGGAGACGACTGAAAAATCAGGCCCCAGGAAATGCGTTGCAAGCCCCTTTGGACCATCCAAAAGTGCCCGCAAAGGAAGGCTTTGGGTACAAGAGAACTCCCCAGGGGAGCCTTTACGCAGCCCCACATGCAACTGGACCCTCCGGGTTCGCTGTTCCTGAGCAAACCTTAACATAGCCCTAGCCGGCATCGATGACGAGTGAAAAATCAGGCCCCGGGAAATGTGTTGCAAGCCCCTTTGGACCATCCAAAAGTGTCACCAAAGGAAGGCTTTGGGTACAAGAGAACTCCCCAGGGGAGCCTTTACGCAGCCCCACATGCAACTGGACCCTCCGGGTTCGCTGTTCCTGAGCAAACCTAAACGTAGCCCTAGCCGTCATCGGAGACGACTGAAAAATCAGGCCCCAGGAAATGCGTTGCAAGCCCCTTTGGACCATCCAAAAGTGCCCGCAAAGGAAGGCTTTGGGTACAAGAGAACTCCCCAGGGGAGCCTTTACGCAGCCCCACATGCAACTGGACCCTCCGGGTTCGCTGTTCCTGAGCAAACCTAAACATAGCCCTAGCCGGCATCGAAGACGACTGAAAAATCAGGCCCCAGGAAATGCGTTGCGAGCCCTTTTCGCCCATCCAAAAGTGCCCCCAAAGGAAGGCTTTGGGTACATCTGAAGTTCCCAGGGGAGCCTTTACGCAGCCCCATATGCAACTGGACCCTCCGGGTTCGCTGTTCCTGAGCAAACCTAAACATAGCCCTAGCCGTCATCGGAGACGACTGAAAAATCAGGCCCCAGGAAATGCGTTGCAAGCCCCTTTGGACCATCCAAAAGTGCCCCCAAAGGAAGGCTTTAGGTACAAGTAATCTCCCCAGGGGAGCCTTTAGGCAGCCCCACATGCAACTGGACCCTCCGGGTTCACTGTTCCAGAGCAAACCTTAACGTAGCCCTAGCCGTCATCGGAGACGACTGAAAAATCAGGCCCCAGGAAATGCGTTGCAAGCCCCTTTGGACCATCCAAAAGTGCCCGCAAAGGAAGGCTTTGGGTACAAGAGAACTCCCCAGGGGAGCCTTTACGCAGCCCCACATGCAACTGGACCCTCCGGGTTCGCTGTTCCTGAGCAAACCTAAACATAGCCCTAGCCGGCATCGAAGACGACTGAAAAATCAGGCCCCAGGAAATGCGTTGCGAGCCCTTTTCGCCCATCCTAAAGTGCCCCCAAAGGAAGGCTTTGGGTACAAGAGAACTCCCCAGGGGAGCCTTTACGCAGCCCCACATGCAACTGGACCGTCCGGGTTCGATTTTTTCGATCAACCCTAAATATATCCCTAGCCGGCAAGGGAGAAGACTGAAAACCCGGGCCCCAGAAAACGCGTTGCAAGCCCCTTTGGACCATCCAAAAGTGTCACCAAAGGAAGGCTTTGGGTACAAGTGAACTCCCCAGGGGAGCTTTTACGCAGCCCCACATGCAACTGGACCCTCCGGGTTCGATTTTTTGAAAAACCCTAAATATATCCCTAGCCGGCAAGGGAGAAGACTGAAAACCCGGGCCCCAGAAAACGCGTCACAAGCCCCTTTGGACCATTCAAAAGTGTCACCAAAGGAAGGCTTTGGGTACAAGAGAACTCCCCAGGGGAGCCTTTACGCAGCCCCACATGCAACTGGACCCTCCGGGTTCGATTTTTCCGATCAACCCTAAATATATCCCTAGCCGGCATGGGAGAAGACTGAAAACCCGGGCCCCAGAAAACGCGTTGCAAGCCCCTTTGGACCATCCAAAAGTGTCACCAAAGGAAGGCTTTGGGTACAAGAGAACTCCCCAGGGGAGCCTTTACGCAGCCCCACATGCAACTGGACCCTCCGGGTTCGCTGTTCATGAGCAAACCTAAACGTAGCCCTAGCCGTCATCGGAGACGACTGAAAAATCAGGCCCCAGGAAATGCGTTGCAAGCCCCTTTGGACCATCCAAAAGTGCCCCCAAAGGAAGGCTTTGGGTACAAGAGAACTCCCCAGGGGAGCCTTTACGCAGCCCCACATGCAACTGGACCCTCCGGGTTCGCTGTTCCTGAGCAAACCTAAACATAGCCCTGGCCGGCATCGAAGACGACTGAAAAATCAGGCCCCAGGAAATGTGTTGCAAGCCCCTTTGGACCATCCAAAAGTGCCCCCAAAGGAAGGCTTTGGGTACATCTGAAGTTCCCAGGGGAGCCTTTACGCAGCCCCATATGCAACTGGACCCTCCGAGTTCGCTGTTTCCAAGCATCCCTAAACATAGCCCTAGCAGTCATTGGAGACGACTGAAAAATCAGGCCCCAGGAAATGCGTTCCGAGGCCTTTTCGCCCATCCAAAAGTGCCCCCAAAGGAAGGCTTTGGGTACAAGTGAACTCCCCAGGGGAGCCTTTACGCAGCCCCACATGCAACTGGACCGTCCGGGTTCGATTTTTCGAACAACCCTAAATATATCCCTAGCCGGCAAGGGAGAAGACTGAAAACCCGGGCCCCAGAAAACGCGTTGCAAGCCCCTTTGGACCATCCAAAAGTGTCACCAAAGGAAGGCTTTGGGTACAAGTGAACTCCCCAGGGGAGCCTTTACGCAGCCCCACATGCAACTGGACCGTCCGGGTTCGATTTTTCGAAAAACCCTAAATATATCCCTAGCCGGCAAGGGAGAAGACTGAAATCCCGGGCCCCAGAAAACGTGTCGCAAGCCCCATTGGACCATTCAAAAGTGTCACCAAAGGAAGGCTTTGGGTACAAGAGAACTCCCCAGGGGAGCCTTTACGCAGCCCCACATGCAACTGGACCCTCCGGGTTCGCTGTTCATGAGCAAACCTAAACGTAGCCCTAGCCGTCATAGGAGACGACTGAAAAATCAGGCCCCAGGAAATGCGTTGCAAGCCCCTTTGGACCATCCAAAAGTGCCCGCAAAGGAAGGCTTTGGGTACAAGAGAACTCCCCAGGGGAGCCTTTACGCAGCCCCACATGCAACTGGACCCTCCGGGTTCGCTGTTCCTGAGCAAACCTTAACATAGCCCTAGCCGGCATCGATGACGAGTGAAAAATCAGGCCCCGGGAAATGTGTTGCAAGCCCCTTTGGACCATCCAAAAGTGTCACCAAAGGAAGGCTTTGGGTACAAGAGAACTCCCCAGGGGAGCCTTTACGCAGCCCCACATGCAACTGGACCCTCCGGGTTCGCTGTTCCTGAGCAAACCTAAACGTAGCCCTAGCCGTCATCGGAGACGACTGAAAAATCAGGCCCCAGGAAATGCGTTGCAAGCCCCTTTGGACCATCCAAAAGTGCCCGCAAAGGAAGGCTTTGGGTACAAGAGAACTCCCCAGGGGAGCCTTTACGCAGCCCCACATGCAACTGGACCCTCCGGGTTCGCTGTTCCTGAGCAAACCTAAACATAGCCCTAGCCGGCATCGAAGACGACTGAAAAATCAGGCCCCAGGAAATGCGTTGCGAGCCCTTTTCGCCCATCCAAAAGTGCCCCCAAAGGAAGGCTTTGGGTACATCTGAAGTTCCCAGGGGAGCCTTTACGCAGCCCCATATGCAACTGGACCCTCCGGGTTCGCTGTTCCTGAGCAAACCTAAATATAGCCCTAGCCGTCATCGGAGACGACTGAAAAATCAGGCCCCAGAAATGCGTTGCAAGCCCCTTTGGACCATCCAAAAGTGCCCCCAAAGGAAGGCTTTAGGTACAAGTAATCTCCCCAGGGGAGCCTTTAGGCAGCCCCACATGCAACTGGACCCTCCGGGTTCACTGTTCCAGAGCAAACCTTAACGTAGCCCTAGCCGTCATCGGAGACGACTGAAAAATCAGGCCCCAGGAAATGCGTTGCAAGCCCCTTTGGACCATCCAAAAGTGCCCGCAAAGGAAGGCTTTGGGTACAAGAGAACTCCCCAGGGGAGCCTTTACGCAGCCCCACATGCAACTGGACCCTCCGGGTTCGCTGTTCCTGAGCAAACCTAAACATAGCCCTAGCCGGCATCGAAGACGACTGAAAAATCAGGCCCCAGGAAATGCGTTGCGAGCCATTTTCGCCCATCCTAAAGTGCCCCCAAAGGAAGGCTTTGGGTACAAGAGAACTCCCCAGGGGAGCCTTTACGCAGCCCCACATGCAACTGGACCGTCCGGGTTCGATTTTTTCGATCAACCCTAAATATATCCCTAGCCGGCAAGGGAGAAGACTGAAAACCCGGGCCCCAGAAAACGCGTTGCAAGCCCCTTTGGACCATCCAAAAGTGTCACCAAAGGAAGGCTTTGGGTACAAGTGAACTCCCCAGGGGAGCTTTTACGCAGCCCCACATGCAACTGGACCCTCCGGGTTCGATTTTTCGAAAAACCCTAAATATATCCCTAGCCGGCAAGGGAGAAGACTGAAAACCCGGGCCCCAGAAAACGCGTCACAAGCCCCTTTGGACCATTCAAAAGTGTCACCAAAGGAAGGCTTTGGGTACAAGAGAACTCCCCAGGGGAGCCTTTACGCAGCCCCACATGCAACTGGACCCTCCGGGTTCGATTTTTCCGATCAACCCTAAATATATCCCTAGCCGGCATGGGAGAAGACTGAAAACCCGGGCCCCAGAAAACGCGTTGCAAGCCCCTTTGGACCATCCAAAAGTGTCACCAAAGGAAGGCTTTGGGTACAAGAGAACTCCCCAGGGGAGCCTTTACGCAGCCCCACATGCAACTGGACCCTCCGGGTTCGCTGTTCATGAGCAAACCTAAACGTAGCCCTAGCCGTCATCGGAGACGACTGAAAAATCAGGCCCCAGGAAATGCGTTGCAAGCCCCTTTGGACCATCCAAAAGTGCCCCCAAAGGAAGGCTTTGGGTACAAGAGAACTCCCCAGGGGAGCCTTTACGCAGCCCCACATGCAACTGGACCCTCCGGGTTCGCTGTTCCTGAGCAAACCTAAACATAGCCCTGGCCGGCATCGAAGACGACTGAAAAATCAGGCCCCAGGAAATGTGTTGCAAGCCCCTTTGGACCATCCAAAAGTGCCCCCAAAGGAAGGCTTTGGGTACATCTGAAGTTCCCAGGGGAGCCTTTACGCAGCCCCATATGCAACTGGACCCTCCGAGTTCGCTGTTTCCAAGCATCCCTAAACATAGCCCTAGCAGTCATTGGAGACGACTGAAAAATCAGGCCCCAGGAAATGCGTTCCGAGGCCTTTTCGCCCATCCAAAAGTGTCACCAAAGGAAGGCTTTGGATACAAGTGAACTCCCCAGGGGAGCCTTTACGCAGCCCCACATGCAACTGGACCGTCCGGGTTCGATTTTTCGAAAAACCCTAAATATATCCCTAGCCGGCAAGGGAGAAGACTGAAAACCCGGGCCCCAAAAAACGCGTTGCAAGCCCCTTTGGACCATTCAAAAGTGTCACCAAAGGAAGGCTTTGGGTACAAGTGAACTCCCCAGGGGAGCCTTTACGCAGCCCCACATGCAACTGGACCCTCCGGGTTCGATTTTTCCGATCAACCCTAAATATATCCCTTGCCGGCATAGGAGAAGACTGAAAACCCGGGCCCCAGAAAACGCGTTGCAAGCCCCTTTGGACCATCCAAAAGTGTCACCAAAGGAAGGCTTTGGGTACAAGAGAACTCCCCAGGGGAGCCTTTACGCAGCCCCACATGCAACTGGACCCTCCGGGTTCGCTGTTCATGAGCAAACCTAAACGTAGCCCTAGCCGTCATCGGAGACGACTGAAAAATCAGGCCCCAGGAAATGCGTTGCAAGCCCCTTTGGACCATCCAAAAGTGCCCCCAAAGGAAGGCTTTGGGTACAAGAGAACTCCCCAGGGGAGCCTTTACGCAGCCCCACATGCAACTGGACCCTCCGGGTTCGCTGTTCCTGAGCAAACCTAAACATAGCCCTAGCCGGCATCGAAGACGACTGAAAAATCAGGCCCCAGGAAATGTGTTGCAAGCCCCTTTGGACCATCCAAAAGTGCCCCCAAAGGAAGGCTTTGGGTACATCTGAAGTTCCCAGGGGAGCCTTTACGCAGCCCCATATGCAACTGGACCCTCCGAGTTCGCTGTTTCCAAGCATCCCTAAACATAGCCCTAGCAGTCATCGGAGACGACTGAAAAATCAGGCCCCAGGAAATGCGTTCCGAGGCCTTTTCGCCCATCCAAAAGTGTCACCAAAGGAAGGCTTTGGATACAAGTGAACTCCCCAGGGGAGCCTTTACGCAGCCCCACATGCAACTGGACCGTCCGGGTTCGATTTTTCGAAAAACCCTAAATATATCCCTAGCTGGCAAGGGAGAAGACTGAAAACCCGGGCCCCAAAAAACGCGTTGCAAGCCCCTTTGGACCATTCAAAAGTGTCACCAAAGGACGGCTTTGGGTACAAGTGAACTCCCCAGGGGAGCCTTTACGCAGCCCCACATGCAACTGGACCCTCCGGGTTCGATTTTTCCGATCAACCCTAAATATATCCCTAGCCGGCATGGGAGAAGACTGAAAACCCGGGCCCCAGAAAACGCGTTGCAAGCCCCTTTGGACCATCCAAAAGTGTCACCAAAGGAAGGCTTTGGGTACAAGAGAACTCCCCAGGGGAGCCTTTACGCAGCCCCACATGCAACTGGACCCTCCGGGTTCGCTGTTCATGAGCAAACCTAAACGTAGCCCTAGCCGTCATCGGAGACGACTGAAAAATCAGGCCCCAGGAAATGCGTTGCAAGCCCCTTTGGACCATCCAAAAGTGCCCGCAAAGGAAGGCTTTGGGTACAAGAGAACTCCCCAGGGGAGCCTTTACGCAGCCCCACATGCAACTGGACCCTCCGGGTTCGCTGTTCCTGAGCAAACCTAAACATAGCCCTAGCCGGCATCGAAGACGACTGAAAAATCAGGCCCCAGGAAATGCGTTGCGAGCCCTTTTCGCCCATCCAAAAGTGCCCCCAAAGGAAGGCTTTGGGTACAAGAGAACTCCCCAGGGGAGCCTTTACGCAGCCCCACATGCAACTGGACCCTCCGAGTTCGATTTTTCCGATCAACCCTAAATATATCCCTAGCCGGCATGGGAGAAGACTGAAAACCCGGGCCCCAGAAAACGCGTTGCAAGCCCCTTTGGACCATCCAAAAGTGTCACCAAAGGAAGGCTTTGGGTACAAGAGAACTCCCCAGGGGAGCCTTTACGCAGCCCCACATGCAACTGGACCCTCCGGGTTCGCTGTTCCTGAGCAAACCTAAACGTAGCCCTAGCCGTCATCGGAGACGACTGAAAAATCAGGCCCCAGGAAATGCGTTGCAAGCCCCTTTGGACCATCCAAAAGTGCCCCCAAAGGAAGGCTTTGGGTACAAGTGATCTCCCCAGGGGAGCCTTTACGCAGCCCCACATGCAACTGGACCCTCCGGGTTCACTGTTCCCGAGCAAACCTAAACGTAGCCCTAGCCGTCATCGGAGACGAGTGAAAAATCAGGCCCCAGGAAATGCATTCCGAGGCCTTTTCGCCCATCCAAATGTGCCCCCAAAGGAAGGCTTTGGGTACAAGTGAACTCCCCAGGGGAGCCTTTATGCAGCCCCACATGCAACTGGACCGTCCGGTTCGCTCTTTCCGAGCAACCCTAAACATAACCCTAGCCGGCATGGGAGAAGACTGAAAACCCGGGCCCCAGAAAACGCGTTGCAAGCCCCTTTGGACCATCCAAAAGTGCCCCCAAAGGAATGCTTTTGGTACATCTGAAGTTCCCAGGGGAGCCTTTACGCAGCCCCATATGCAACTGGACCCTCCGAGTTCGCTGTTTCCAAGCATCCCTAAACATAGCCCTAGCAGTCATCGGAGACGACTGAAAAATCAGGCCCCAGGAAATGCGTTCCGAGGCCTTTTCGCCCATCCAAAAGTGTCACCAGAGGAAGGCTTTGGATACAAGTGAACTCCCCAGGGGAGCCTTTACGCAGCCCCACATGCAACTGGACCGTCCGGGTTCGATTTTTCGAACAACCCTAAATATATCCCTAGCCGGCAAGGGAGAAGACTGAACACCCGGGCCCCAGAAAACGCGTTGCAAGCCCCTTTGGACCATCCAAAAGTGTCACCAAAGGAAGGCTTTGGGTACAAGTGAACTCCCCAGGGGAGCTTTTACGCAGCCCCACATGCAACTGGACCCTCCGGGTTCGATTTTTCCGATCAACCCTAAATATATCCCTAGCCGGTATGGGAGAAGACTGAAAACCCGGGCCCCAGAAAACGCGTTGCAAGCCCCTTTGTACCATCCAAAAGTGTCACCAAAGGAAGGCTTTGGGTACAAGTGAACTCCCCAGGGGAGCTTTTACGCAGCCCCACATGCAACTGGACCCTCCGGGTTCGCTGTTCATGAGCAAACCTAAACGTAGCCCTAGCCGTCATCGGAGACGACTGAAAAATCAGGCCCCAGGAAATGCGTTGCAAGCCCCTTTGGACCATCCAAAAGTGTCACCAAAGGAAGGCTTTGGGTACAAGTGATCTCCCCAGGGGAGCCTTTACGCAGCCCCACATGCAACTGGACCCTCCGGGTTCACTGTTCCCGAGCAAACCTAAACGTAGCCCTAGCCGTCATCGGAGACGAGTGAAAAATCAGGCCCCAGGAAATGCGTTCCGAGGCCTTTTCGCCCATCCAAATGTGCCCCCAAAGGAAGGCTTTGGGTACAAGTGAACTCCCCAGGGGAGCCTTTATGCAGCCCCACATGCAACTGGACCGTCCGGTTCGCTCGTTCCGAGCAACCCTAAACATAACCCTAGCCGGCATGGGAGAAGACTGAAAACCCGGGCCCCAGAAAACGCGTTGCAAGCCCCTTTGGACCATCCAAAAGTGCCCCCAAAGGAATGCTTTGGGTACATCTGAAGTTCCCAGGGGAGCTTTTACGCAGCCCCACATGCAACTGGACCCTCCGGGTTCGCTGTTCCTGAGCAAACCTTAACGTAGCCCTAGCCGTCATCGGAGACGAGTGAAAAATCAGGCCCCAGGAAATGCGTTCCGAGGCCTTTTCGCCCATCCAAATGTGCCCCCAAAGGAAGGCTTTGGGTACAAGTGAACTCCCCAGGGGAGCCTTTATGCAGCCCCATATGCAACTGGACCCTCCGAGTTCGCTGTTTCCAAGCATCCCTAAACATAGCCCTAGCAGTCATCGGAGACGACTGAAATATCAGGCCCCAGGAAATGCGTTCCGAGGCCTTTTCGCCCATCCAAAAGTGTCACCAAAGGAAGGCTTTGGATACAAGTGAACTCCCCAGGGGAGCCTTTACGCAGCCCCACATGCAACTGGACCCTCCGGTTCGCTCTTTCCGAGCAACCCTAAACATAACCCTAGCCGGCATGGGAGAAGACTGAAAACCCGGGCCCCAGAAAACGCGTTGCAAGCCCCTTTGGACCATCCAAAAGTGTCACCAAAGGAAGGCTTTGGGTACAAGAGAACTCCCCAGGGGAGCCTTTACGCAGGCCCACATGCAACTGGACCCTCCGGGTTCGCTGTTCCTGAGCAAACCTAAACGTAGCCCTGGCCGTCATCGGAGACGACTGAAAAATCAGGCCCCAGGAAATGCGTTGCAAGCCCCTTTGGACCATCCAAAAGTGCCCCCAAAGGAATGCTTTGGGTACAAGAGAACTCCCCAGGGGAGCCTTTACGCAGCCCCACATGCAACTGGACCCTCCGGGTTCGCTGTTCCTGAGCAAACCTAAACATAGCCCTAGCCGGCATCGATGACGAGTGAAAAATCAGGCCCCGGGACATGTGTTGCGAGCCCCTTTGGACCATCCAAAAGTGTCACCAAAGGAAGGCTTTGGGTACAAGTGAACTCCCCAGGGGAGCCTTTACGCAGCCCCACATGCAACTGGACCGTCCGGGTTCGATTTTTCGAAAAACCCTAAATATATCCCTAGCCGGCAAGGGAGAAGACTGAAAACCCGGGCCCCAAAAAACGCGTTGCAAGCCCCTTTGGACCATTCAAAAGTGTCACCAAAGGACGGCTTTGGGTACAAGTGAACTCCCCAGGGGAGCCTTTACGCAGCCCCACATGCAACTGGACCCTCCGGGTTCGATTTTTCCGATCAACCCTAAATATATCCCTTGCCGGCATAGGAGAAGACTGAAAACCCGGGCCCCAGAAAACGCGTTGCAAGCCCCTTTGGACCATCCAAAAGTGTCACCAAAGGAAGGCTTTGGGTACAAGAGAACTCCCCAGGGGAGCCTTTACGCAGCCCCACATGCAACTGGACCCTCCGGGTTCGCTGTTCATGAGCAAACCTAAACGTAGCCCTAGCCGTCATCGGAGACGACTGAAAAATCAGGCCCCAGGAAATGCGTTGCAAGCCCCTTTGGACCATCCAAAAGTGCCCCCAAAGGAAGGCTTTGGGTACAAGAGAACTCCCCAGGGGAGCCTTTACGCAGCCCCACATGCAACTGGACCCTCCGGGTTCGCTGTTCCTGAGCAAACCTAAACATAGCCCTAGCCGGCATCGAAGACGACTGAAAAATCAGGCCCCAGGAAATGTGTTGCAAGCCCCTTTGGACCATCCAAAAGTGTCACCAAAGGAAGGCTTTGGGTACATCTGAAGTTCCCAGGGGAGCCTTTACGCAGCCCCATATGCAACTGGACCCTCCGAGTTCGCTGTTTCCAAGCATCCCTAAACATAGCCCTAGCAGTCATCGGAGACGACTGAAAAATCAGGCCCCAGGAAATGCGTTCCGAGGCCTTTTCGCCCATCCAAAAGTGTCACCAAAGGAAGGCTTTGGATACAAGTGAACTCCCCAGGGGAGCCTTTACGCAGCCCCACATGCAACTGGACCGTCCGGGTTCGATTTTTCGAAAAACCCTAAATATATCCCTAGCAGGCAAGGGAGAAGACTGAAAACCCGGGCCCCAAAAAACGCGTTGCAAGCCCCTTTGGACCATTCAAAAGTGTCACCAAAGGACGGCTTTGGGTACAAGTGAACTCCCCAGGGGAGCCTTTACGCAGCCCCACATGCAACTGGACCCTCCGGGTTCGATTTTTCCGATCAACCCTAAATATATCCCTAGCCGGCATGGGAGAAGACTGAAAACCCGGGCCCCAGAAAACGCGTTGCAAGCCCCTTTGGACCATCCAAAAGTGTCACCAAAGGAAGGCTTTGGGTACAAGAGAACTCCCCAGGGGAGCCTTTACGCAGCCCCACATGCAACTGGACCCTCCGGGTTCGCTGTTCATGAGCAAACCTAAACGTAGCCCTAGCCGTCATCGGAGACGACTGAAAAATCAGGCCCCAGGAAATGCGTTGCAAGCCCCTTTGGACCATCCAAAAGTGCCCGCAAAGGAAGGCTTTGGGTACAAGAGAACTCCCCAGGGGAGCCTTTACGCAGCCCCACATGCAACTGGACCCTCCGGGTTCGCTGTTCCTGAGCAAACCTAAACATAGCCCTAGCCGGCATCGAAGACGACTGAAAAATCAGGCCCCAGGAAATGCGTTGCGAGCCCTTTTCGCCCATCCAAAAGTGCCCGCAAAGGAAGGCTTTGGGTACAAGAGAACTCCCCAGGGGAGCCTTTACGCAGCCCCACATGCAACTGGACCCTCCGTGTTCGATTTTTCCGATCAAACCTATATATATGCCTAGCCGGCATGGGAGACGACTGAAAAATCAGGCCCCAGAAAACGCGTTGCAAGCCCCTTTGGACCATCCAAAAGTGTCACCAAAGGACGGCTTTGGGTACAAGAGAACTCCCCAGGGGAGCCTTTACGCAGCCCCACATGCAACTGGACCCTCCGGGTTCGATTTTTCCGATCAACCCTAAATATATCCCTAGCCGGCATGGGAGAAGACTGAAAACCCGGGCCCCAGAAAACGCGTTGCAAGCCCCTTTGGACCATCCAAAAGTGTCACCAAAGGAAGGCTTTGGGTACAAGAGAACTCCCCAGGGGAGCCTTTACGCAGCCCCACATGCAACTGGACCCTCCGGGTTCGCTGTTCCTGAGCAAACCTAAACGTAGCCCTAGCCGTCATCGGAGACGACTGAAAAATCAGGCCCCAGGAAATGCGTTGCAAGCCCCTTTGGACCATCCAAAAGTGCCCCCAAAGGAAGGCTTTGGGTACAAGTGATCTCCCCAGGGGAGCCTTTACGCAGCCCCACATGCAACTGGACCCTCCGGGTTCACTGTTCCCGAGCAAACCTAAACGTAGCCCTAGCCGTCATCGGAGACGAGTGAAAAATCAGGCCCCAGGAAATGCATTCCGAGGCCTTTTCGCCCATCCAAATGTGCCCCCAAAGGAAGGCTTTGGGTACAAGTGAACTCCCCAGGGGAGCCTTTATGCAGCCCCACATGCAACTGGACCGTCCGGTTCGCTCTTTCCGAGCAACCCTAAACATATCCCTAGCCGGCATGGGAGAAGACTGAAAACCCGGGCCCCAGAAAACGCGTTGCAAGCCCCTTTGGACCATCCAAAAGTGCCCCCAAAGGAATGCTTTGGGTACATCTGAAGTTCCCAGGGGAGCCTTTACGCAGCCCCATATGCAACTGGACCCTCCGAGTTCGCTGTTTCCAAGCATCCCTAAACATAGCCCTTGCAGTCATCGGAGACGACTGAAAAATCAGGCCCCAGGAAATGCGTTCCGAGGCCTTTTCGCCCATCCAAAAGTGTCACCAAAGGAAGGCTTTGGATACAAGTGAACTCCCCAGGGGAGCCTTTACGCAGCCCCACATGCAACTGGACCGTCCGGGTTCGATTTTTCGAAAAACCCTAAATATATCCCTAGCAGGCAAGGGAGAAGACTGAAAACCCGGGCCCCAAAAAACGCGTTGCAAGCCCCTTTGGACCATTCAAAAGTGTCACCAAAGGACGGCTTTGGGTACAAGTGAACTCCCCAGGGGAGCCTTTACGCAGCCCCACATGCAACTGGACCCTCCGGGTTCGATTTTTCCGATCAACCCTAAATATATCCCTAGCCGGCATGGGAGAAGACTGAAAACCCGGGCCCCAGAAAACGCGTTGCAAGCCCCTTTGGACCATCCAAAAGTGTCACCAAAGGAAGGCTTTGGGTACAAGAGAACTCCCCAGGGGAGCCTTTACGCAGCCCCACATGCAACTGGACCCTCCGGGTTCGCTGTTCATGAGCAAACCTAAACGTAGCCCTAGCCGTCATCGGAGACGACTGAAAAATCAGGCCCCAGGAAATGCGTTGCAAGCCCCTTTGGACCATCCAAAAGTGCCCGCAAAGGAAGGCTTTGGGTACAAGAGAACTCCCCAGGGGAGCCTTTACGCAGCCCCACATGCAACTGGACCCTCCGGGTTCGCTGTTCCTGAGCAAACCTAAACATAGCCCTAGCCGGCATCGAAGACGACTGAAAAATCAGGCCCCAGGAAATGCGTTGCGAGCCCTTTTCGCCCATCCAAAAGTGCCCGCAAAGGAAGGCTTTGGGTACAAGAGAACTCCCCAGGGGAGCCTTTACGCAGCCCCACATGCAACTGGACCCTCCGTGTTCGATTTTTCCGATCAACCCTATATATATGCCTAGCCGGCATGGGAGACGACTGAAAAATCAGGCCCCAGAAAACGCGTTGCAAGCCCCTTTGGACCATCCAAAAGTGTCACCAAAGGACGGCTTTGGGTACAAGAGAACTCCCCAGGGGAGCCTTTACGCAGCCCCACATGCAACTGGACCCTCCGGGTTCGATTTTTCCGATCAACCCTAAATATATCCCTAGCCGGCATGGGAGAAGACTGAAAACCCGGGCCCCAGAAAACGCGTTGCAAGCCACTTTGGACCATCCAAAAGTGTCACCAAAGGAAGGCTTTGGGTACAAGAGAACTCCCCAGGGGAGCCTTTACGCAGCCCCACATGCAACTGGACCCTCCGGGTTCGCTGTTCCTGAGCAAACCTAAACGTAGCCCTAGCCGTCATCGGAGACGACTGAAAAATCAGGCCCCAGGAAATGCGTTGCAAGCCCCTTTCGACCATCCAAAAGTGCCCCCAAAGGAAGGCTTTGGGTACAAGTGATCTCCCCAGGGGAGCCTTTACGCAGCCCCACATGCAACTGGACCCTCCGGGTTCACTGTTCCCGAGCAAACCTAAACGTAGCCCTAGCCGTCATCGGAGACGAGTGAAAAATCAGGCCCCAGGAAATGCATTCCGAGGCCTTTTCGCCCATCCAAATGTGCCCCCAAAGGAAGGCTTTGGGTACAAGTGAACTCCCCAGGGGAGCCTTTATGCAGCCCCACATGCAACTGGACCGTCCGGTTCGCTCTTTCCGAGCAACCCTAAACATAACCCTAGCCGGCATGGGAGAAGACTGAAAACCCGGGCCCCAGAAAACGCGTTGCAAGCCCCTTTGGACCATCCAAAAGTGCCCCCAAAGGAATGCTTTGGGTACATCTGAAGTTCCCAGGGGAGCCTTTACGCAGCCCCATATGCAACTGGACCCTCCGAGTTCGCTGTTTCCAAGCATCCCTAAACATAGCCCTTGCAGTCATCGGAGACGACTGAAAAATCAGGCCCCAGGAAATGCGTTCCGAGGCCTTTTCGCCCATCCAAAAGTGTCACCAGAGGAAGGCTTTGGATACAAGTGAACTCCCCAGGGGAGCCTTTACGCAGCCCCACATGCAACTGGACCGTCCGGGTTCGATTTTTCGAACAACCCTAAATATATCCCTAGCCGGCAAGGGAGAAGACTGAAAACCCGGGCCCCAGAAAACGCGTTGCAAGCCCCTTTGGACCATCCAAAAGTGTCACCAAAGGAAGGCTTTGGGTACAAGTGAACTCCCCAGGGGAGCTTTTACGCAGCCCCACATGCAACTGGACCCTCCGGGTTCGATTTTTCCGATCAACCCTAAATATATCCCTAGCCGGTATGGGAGAAGACTGAAAACCCGGGCCCCAGAAAACGCGTTGCAAGCCCCTTTGGACCATCCAAAAGTGTCACCAAAGGAAGGCTTTGGGTACAAGAGAACTCCCCAGGGGAGCCTTTACGCAGGCCCACATGCAACTGGACCCTCCGGGTTCGCTGTTCCTGAGCAAACCTAAACGTAGCCCTGGCCGTCATCGGAGACGACTGAAAAATCAGGCCCCAGGAAATGCGTTGCAAGCCCCTTTGGACCATCCAAAAGTGCCCCCAAAGGAATGCTTTTGGTACATCTGAAGTTCCCAGGGGAGCCTTTACGCAGCCCCATATGCAACTGGACCCTCCGAGTTCACTGTTTCCAAGCATCCCTAAACATATCCCTAGCAGTCATCGGAGACGACTGAAAAATCAGGCCCCAGGAAATGCGTTCCGAGGCCTTTTCGCCCATCCAAAAGTGTCACCAAAGGAAGGCTTTGGATACAAGTGAACTCCCCAGGGGAGCCTTTATGCAGCCCCACATGCAACTGGACCCTCCGGTTCGCTCTTTCCGAGCAACCCTAAACATAACCCTAGCCGGCATGGGAGAAGACTGAAAACCCGGGCCACAGAAAACGCGTTGCAAGCCCCTTTGGACCATCCAAAAGTGTCACCAAAGGAAGGCTTTGGGTACAAGTGAACTCCCCAGGGGAGCCTTTAAGCAGCCCCACATGCAACTGGACCCTCCGGGTTCGCTGTTCATGAGCAAACCTAAACGTAGCCCTAGCCGTCATCGGAGACGACTGAAAAATCAGGCCCAGGAAATGCGTTGCAAGCCCCTTTGGACCATCCAAAAGTGCCCGCAAAGGAAGGCTTTGGGTACAAGAGAACTCCCCAGGGGAGCCTTTACGCAGCCCCACATGCAACTGGACCCTCCGGGTTCGCTGTTCCTGAGCAAACCTAAACATAGCCCTAGCCGGCATCGATGACGAGTGAAAAATCAGGCCCCAGGACATGTGTTGCGAGCCCCTTTGGACCATCCAAAAGTGTCACCAAAGGAAGGCTTTGGGTACAAGAGAACTCCCCAGGGGAGCCTTTAGGCAGCCCCACATGCAACTGGACCCTCCGGGTTCGATATTTCCAAGCAACCCTAAATATATCCCTAGCCGGCATGGGAGAAGACTGAAAACCCGGGCCCCAGAAAACGCGTTGCAAGCCCCTTTGGACCATCCAAAACTGTCACCAATGGAAGGCTTTGGGTACAAGAGAACTCCCCAGGGGAGCCTTTACGCAGCCCTACATGCAACTGGACCCTGCGGGTTCGCTGGTCCTGAGCAAACCTTAACGTAGCCCTAGCCGTCATCGGAGACGAGTGAAAAATCAGGCCCCAGGAAATGCGTTGCAAGCCCCTTTGGACCATCCAAAAGTGCCCCCAAAGGAAGGCTTTAGGTACAAGTGATCTCCCCAGGGGAGCCTTTACGCAGCCCCACATGCAACTGGACCCTCCGGGTTCGCTGTTCCTGAGCAAACCTTAACGTAGCCCTAGCCGTCATCGGAGACGAGTGAAAAATCAGGCCCCAGGAAATGCGTTCCGAGGCCTTTTCGCCCATCCAAAAGTGCCCCCAAAGGAAGGCTTTGGGTACAAGTGAACTCCCCAGGGGAGCCTTTACGGAGCCCCACATGCAACTGGACCCTCCGCCTTCGCTGTTCCTGAGCAAACCTAAACGTAGCCCTGGCAGTCATCGGAGACGACTGAAAAATCAGGCCCCAGGAAATGCGTTGCAAGCCCCTTTGGACCATCCAAAAGTGCCCCCAAAGGAATGCTTTGGGTACATCTGAAGTTCCCAGGGGAGCCTTTACGCAGCCCCATATGCAACTGGACCCTCCGAGTTCGCTGTTTCCAAGCATCCCTAAACATAGCGCTAGCAGTCATCGGACACGAGTGAAAAATCAGGCCCCAGAAAATGCGTTCCGAGGCCTTTTCGCCCATCCAAAAGTGTCACCAAAGGAAGGCTTTGGATACAAGTGAACTCCCCAGGGGAGCCTTTACGCAGCCCCACATGCAACTGGACCGTCCGGTTTCGATTTTTCGAACATCCCTAAATATATCCCTAGCCGGCAAGGGAGAAGACTGAAAACCCGGGCCCCAGAAAACGCGTTGCAAGCCCCTTTGGACCATCCAAAAGTGTCACCAAAGGAAGGCTTTGGGTACAAGTGAACTCCCCAGGGGAGCTTTTACGCAGCCCCACATGCAACTGGACCCACCGGGTTCGATTTTTCCGATCAACCCTAAATATATCCCTAGCCGGCATGGGAGAAGACTGAAAACCCGGGCCCCAGAAAACACGTTGCAAGCCCCTTTGGACCATCCAAAAGTGTCACCAAAGGAAGGCTTTGGGTACAAGAGAACTCCCCAGGGGAGCCTTTACGCAGCCCCACATGCAACTGGACGCTCCGCGTTCGCTGTTCATGAGCACACCTACACCTAGCCCTAGCCGTCATCGGAGACGAGTGAAAAATCAGGCCCCAGGAAATGCGTTGCAAGCCCCTTTGGACCATCCAAAAGTGCCCGCAAAGGAAGGCTTTGGGTACAAGAGAACTCTCCAGGGGAGCCTTTACGCAGCCCCACATGCAACTGGACCCTCCGGGTTCGCTGTTCCTGAGCACACCTACACCTAGCCCTAGCCGGCATCGATGACGAGTGAAAAATCAGGCCCCAGGAAATGTGTTGCGAGCCCCTTTGGACCATCCAAAAGTGTCACCAAAGGAAGGCTTTGGGTACAAGAGAACTCCCCAGGGGAGCCTTTAGGCAGCCCCACATGCAACTGGACCCTCCGGGTTCACTGTTCCAGAGCAAACCTTAACGTAGCCCTGGCCGTCATCGGAGACGACTGAAAAATCAGGCCCCAGGAAATGCGTTGCAAGCCCCTTTGGACCATCCAAAAGTGCCCCCAAAGGAAGGCTTTGGGTACAAGTGATCTCCCCAGGGGAGCCTTTACGCAGCCCCACATGCAACTGGACCCTCCGGGTTCACTGTTCCTGAGCAAACCTAAACGTAGCCCTAGCCGTCATCGGAGACGAGTGAAAAATCAGGCCCCAGGAAATGCGTTCCGAGGCGTTTTCGCCCATCCAAATGTGCCCCCAAAGGAAGGCTTTAGGTACAAGTGAACTCCCCAGGGGAGCCTTTACGCAGCCCCACATGCAACTGGACCCTCCGGGTTCGCTGTTTGTGAGCAAACCTAAACGTAGCCCTGGCAGTCATCGGAGACGACTGAAAAATCAGGCCCCAGGAAATGCGTTGCAAGCCCCTTTGGAGCATCCAAAAGTGTCACCAAAGGAAGGCTTTGGGTACAAGTGAACTCCCCAGGGGAGCCTTTACGCAGCCCCATATGTAACTGGACCCTCCGAGTTCGCTGTTTCCAAGCATCCCTAAACATAGCCCTAGCAGTCATCGGAGACGAGTGAAAAATCAGGCCCCAGAAAATGCGTTCCGAGGCCTTTTCGCCCATCCAAAAGTGTCACCAAAGGAAGGCTTTGGATACAAGTGAACTCCCCAGGGGAGCCTTTACGCAGCCCCACATGCAACTGGACCGTCCGGGTTCGATTTTTCGAACATCCCTAAATATATCCCTAGCCGGCAAGGGAGAAGACTGAAAACCCGGGCCCCAGAAAACGCGTTGCAAGCCCCTTTGGACCATCCAAAAGTGTCACCAAAGGAAGGCTTTGGGTACAAGTGAACTCCCCAGGGGAGCTTTTACGCAGCCCCACATGCAACTGGACCCACCGGGTTCGATTTTTCCGATCAACCCTAAATATATCCCTAGCCGGCATGGGAGAAGACTGAAAACCCGGGCCCCAGAAAACACGTTGCAAGCCCCTTTGGACCATCCAAAAGTGTCACCAAAGGAAGGCTTTGGGTACAAGAGAACTCCCCAGGGGAGCCTTTACGCAGCCCCACATGCAACTGGACGCTCCGCGTTCGCTGTTCATGAGCACACCTACACCTAGCCCTAGCCGTCATCGGAGACGACTGAAAAATCAGGCCCCAGGAAATGCGTTGCAAGCCCCTTTGGACCATCCAAAAGTGCCCGCAAAGGAAGGCTTTGGGTACAAGAGAACTCCCCAGGGGAGCCTTTACGCAGCCCCACATGCAACTGGACCCTCCGGGTTCGCTGTTCCTGAGCACACCTACACCTAGCCCTAGCCGGCATCGATGACGAGTTAAAAATCAGGCCCCAGGAAATGTGTTGCGAGCCCCTTTGGACCATCCAAAAGTGTCACCAAAGGAAGGCTTTGGGTACAAGAGAACTCCCCAGGGGAGCCTTTAGGCAGCCCCACATGCAACTGGACCCTCCGGGTTCACTGTTCCAGAGCAAACCTTAACGTAGCCCTGGCCGTCATCGGAGACGACTGAAAAATCAGGCCCCAGGAAATGCGTTGCAAGCCCCTTTGGACCATCCAAAAGTGCCCCCAAAGGAAGGCTTTGGGTACAAGTGATCTCCCCAGGGGAGCCTTTACGCAGCCCCACATGCAACTGGACCCTCCGGGTTCACTGTTCCTGAGCAAACCTAAACGTAGCCCTAGCCGTCATCGGAGACGAGTGAAAAATCAGGCCCCAGGAAATGCGTTCCGAGGCGTTTTCGCCCATCCAAATGTGCCCCCAAAGGAAGGCTTTGGGTACAAGTGAACTCCCCAGGGGAGCCTTTACGCAGCCCCACATGCAACTGGACCCTCCGGGTTCGCTGTTTGTGAGCAAACCTAAACGTAGCCCTGGCAGTCATCGGAGACGACTGAAAAATCAGGCCCCAGGAAATGCGTTGCAAGCCCCTTTGGAGCATCCAAAAGTGTCACCAAAGGAAGGCTTTGGGTACAAGTGAACTCCCCAGGGGAGCCTTTACGCAGCCCCATATGTAACTGGACCCTCCGAGTTCGCTGTTTCCAAGCATCCCTAAACATAGCCCTAGCAGTCATCGGAGACGACTGAAAAATCAGGCCCCAGGAAATGCGTTCCGAGGCCTTTTCGCCCATCCAAAAGTTTCACCAAAGGAAGGCTTTGGATACAAGTGAACTCCCCAGGGGAGCCTTTACGCAGCCCCACATGCAACTGGACCGTCCGGGTTCGATTTTTCGAACAACCCTAAATATATCCCTAGCCTGCAAGGGAGAAGACTGAAAACCCGGGCCCCAGAAAACGCGTTGCAAGCCCCTTTGGACCATCCAAAAGTGTCACCAAAGGAAGGCTTTGGGTACAAGTGAACTCCCCAGGGGAGCCTTTACGCAGCCCCACATGCAACTGGACCCTCCGGGTTCGCTGTTCATGAGCAAACCTAAACGTAGCCCTAGCCGTCATCGGAGACGACTGAAAAATCAGGCCCCAGGAAATGCGTTGCAAGCCCCTTTCGCCCATCCAAAAGTGCCCCCAAAGGAAGGCTTTGGGTACAAGAGAACTCCCCAGGGGAGCCTTTACGCAGCCCCACATGCAACTGGACCGTCCGGGTTCGATTTTTCGAACAACCCTAAACATAACCCTAGCCGGCATGGAAGAAGATTGAAAACCCGGGCCCCAGAAAACGCGTTGCAAGCCCCTTTGGACCATCCAAAAGTGTCACCAAAGGAAGGCTTTGGGTACAAGAGAACTCCCCAGGGGAGCCTTTACGCAGCCCCACATGCAACTGGACCCTCCGGGTTCTATTTTTCCTGAGCAAACCTAAACGTAGCCCTGGCCGTCATCGGATACGACTGAAAAATCAGGCCCCAGGAAATGCGTTGCAAGCCCCTTTGGACCATCCAAAAGTGCCCCCAAAGGAAGGCTTTGGGTACAAGTGATCTCCCCAGGGGAGCCTTTACGCAGCCCCACATGCAACTGGACCCTCCGGGTTCACTGTTCCTGAGCAAACCTAAACGTAGCCCTAGCCGTCATCGGAGACGAGTGAAAAATCAGGCCCCAGGAAATGCGTTCCGAGGCCTTTTCGCCCATCCAAATGTGCCCCCAAAGGAAGGCTTTGGGTACAAGTGAACTCCCCAGGGGAGCCTTTATGCAGCCCCACATGCAACTGGACCCTCCGGTTCGCTCTTTCCGAGCAACCCTATATATAACCCTAGCCGGCATGGGAGAAGACTGAAAACCCGGGCCCCAGAAAACGCGTTGCAAGCCCCTTTGGACCATCCAAAAGTGTCACCAAAGGAAGGCTTTGGGTACAAGTGAACTCCCCAGGGGAGCCTTTACGCAGCCCCATATGCAACTGGACCCTCCGAGTTCGCTGTTTCCAAGCATCCCTAAACATAGCCCTTGCAGTCATCGGAGACGACTGAAAAATCAGGCCCCAGGAAATGCGTTCCGAGGCATTTTCGCCCATCCAAAAGTGTCACCAAAGGAAAGCTTTGGATACAAGTGAACTCCCCAGGGGAGCCTTTACGCAGCCCCACATGCAACTGGACCGTCGGGGTTCGATTTTTCGAACAACCCTAAATATATCCCTAGCCGGCAAGGGAGAAGACTGAAAACCCGGGCCCCAGAAAACGCGTTGCAAGCCCCTTTGGACCATCCAAAAGTGTCACCAAAGGAAGGCTTTGGGTATGAGTGAACTCCCCAGGGGAGCTTTTACGCAGCCCCACATGCAACTGGACAGTCGGGGTTCGATTTCTCGAACGACCCTAAATATATCCCTTGCCGGCATGGGAGAAGTCTGAAAACCCGGGCCCCAGAAAACGCGTTTCAAGCCCCTTTGGACCATCCAAAAGTGTCACCAAAGGAAGGCTTTGGGTACAAGAGAACTCCCCAGGGGAGCCTTTACGCAGCCCCACATCAACTGGACCCTCCGGGTTCGCTGTTCATGAGCAAACCTAAACGTAGCCCTAGCCGTCATCGGAGACGACTGAAAACTCAGGCCCCAGGAAATGCGTTGCAAGCCCCTTTGGACCATCCAAAACTGTCACCAAAGGAAGGCTTTGGGTACAAGAGAACTCCCCAGGGGAGCCTTTACGCAGCCCCACATGCAACTGGACCGTCCGGGTTCGATTTTTCGAACAACCCTAAACATAACCCTAGCCGGCATGGAAGAAGATTGAAAACCCGGGCCCCAGAAAACGCGTTGCAAGCCCCTTTGGACCATCCAAAAGTGTCACCAAAGGAAGGCTTTGGGTACAAGAGAACTCCCCAGGGGAGCCTTTACGCAGCCCCACATGCAACTGGACCCTCCGGGTTCGCTGTTCCTGAGCAAACCTAAACGTAGCCCTAGCCGTCATCGGAGACGACTGAAAAATCAGGCCCCAGGAAATGCGTTGCAAGCCCCTTTGGACCATCCAAAAGTGCCCCCAAAGGAAGGCTTTGGGTACAAGTGATCTTCCCAGGGGAGCCTTTACGCAGCCCCACATGCAACTGGACCCTCCGGGTTCACTGTTCTTGAGCAAACCTAAACGTAGCCCTAGCCGTCATCGGAGACGAGTGAAAAATCAGGCCCCATGAAATGCGTTCCGAGGCCTTTTCGCCCATCCAAATGTGCCCCCAAAGGAAGGCTTTGGGTACAAGAGAACTCCCCAGGGGAGCCTTTATGCAGCCCCACATGCAACTGGACCCTCCGGGTTCGCTGTTCCTGAGCAAACCTAAACGTAGCCCTGGCAATCATCGGAGACGACTGAAAAATCAGGCCCCAGGAAATGCGTTGCAAGCCCCTTTGGACCATCCAAAAGTGCCCCCAAAGGAATGCTTTGGGTACATCTGAAGTTCGCAGGGGAGCCTTTACGCAGCCCCATATGCAACTGGACCCTCCGGGTTCGATTTTTCCGATCAACCCTAAATATATCCCTAGCCGGCATGGGAGAAGACTGAAAACCCGGGCCCCAGAAAACACGTTGCAAGCCCCTTTGGACCATCCAAAAGTGTCACCAAAGGAAGGCTTTGGGTACAAGAGAACTCCCCAGGGGAGCCTTTACGCAGCCCCACATGCAACTGGACCCTTCGGGTTCGCTGTTCCTGAGCACACCTAAACGTAGCCCTAGCCGTCATCGGAGACGACTGAAAAATCAGGCCCCAGGAAATGCGTTGCAAGCCCCTTTGGACCATCCAAAAGTGCCCGCAAAGGAAGGCTTTGGGTACAAGAGAACTCCCCAGGGGAGCCTTTACGCAGCCCCACATGCAACTGGACCCTCCGGGTTCGCTGTTCCTGAGCATACCTAAACATAGCCCTAGCCGGCATCGATGACGAGTGAAAAATCAGGCCCCAGGACATGTGTTGCGAGCCCATTTGGACCATCCAAAAGTGTCACCAAAGGAAGGCTTTGGGTACAAGAGAACTCCCCAGGGGAGCCTTTACGCAGCCCCACATGCAACTGGACCCTCCGGGTTCGCTGTTCCTGAGCAAACCTAAACGTAGCCCTAACCGTCATCGGAGACGACTGAAAAATCAGGCCCCAGGAAATGCGTTGCAAGCCCCTTTGGACCATCCAAAAGTGCCCCCAAAGGAAGGCTTTGGGTACAAGTGATCTTCCCAGGGGAGCCTTTACGCAGCCCCACATGCAACTGGACCCTCCGGGTTCACTGTTCTTGAGCAAACCTAAACGTAGCCCTAGCCGTCATCGGAGACGAGTGAAAAATCAGGCCCCATGAAATGCGTTCCGAGGCCTTTTCGCCCATCCAAATGTGCCCCCAAAGGAAGGCTTTGGGTACAAGAGAACTCCCCAGGGGAGCCTTTATGCAGCCCCACATGCAACTGGACCCTCCGGGTTCGCTGTTCCTGAGCAAACCTAAACGTAGCCCTGGCAATCATCGGAGACGACTGAAAAATCAGGCCCCAGGAAATGCGTTGCAAGCCCCTTTGGACCATCCAAAAGTGCCCCCAAAGGAATGCTTTGGGTACATCTGAAGTTCGCAGGGGAGCCTTTACGCAGCCCCATATGCAACTGGACCCTCCGGGTTCGATTTTTCCGATCAACCCTAAATATATCCCTAGCCGGCATGGGAGAAGACTGAAAACCCGGGCCCCAGAAAACACGTTGCAAGCCCCTTTGGACCATCCAAAAGTGTCACCAAAGGAAGGCTTTGGGTACAAGAGAACTCCCCAGGGGAGCCTTTACGCAGCCCCACATGCAACAGGACCCTCCGCGTTCGTTGTTCATGAGCACACCTAAACGTAGCCCTAGCCGTCATCGGAGACGACTGAAAAATCAGGCCCCAGGAAATGCGTTGCAAGCCCCTTTGGACCATCCAAAAGTGCCCGCAAAGGAAGGCTTTGGGTACAAGAGAACTCCCCAGGGGAGCCTTTACGCAGCCCCACATGCAACTGGACCCTCCGGGTTCGCTGTTCCTGAGCATACCTAAACATAGCCCTAGCCGGCATCGATGACGAGTGAAAAATCAGGCCCCAGGACATGTGTTGCGAGCCCCTTTGGACCATCCAAAAGTGTCACCAAAGGAAGGCTTTGGGTACAAGAGAACTCCCCAGGGGAGCCTTTACGCAGCCCCACATGCAACTGGACCCTCCGGGTTCGATTTTTCCGAGCAACCCTAAATATATCCCTAGCCGGCATGGGAGAAGACTGAAAACCCGGGCCACAGAAAACGCGTTGCAAGCCCCTTTGGACCATCCGAAAGTGTCACCAAAGGAAGGCTTTGGGTACAAGAGAACTCCCCAGGGGAGCCTTTACGCAGCCCAACATGCAACTGGACCCTCCGGGTTCGCTGTTCCTGAGCAAACCTAAAAGTAGCCCTAGCCGTCATCGGAGACGACTGAAAAATCAGGCCCCAGGAAATGCGTTGCAAGCCCCTTTGGACCATCCAAAAGTGCCCCCAAAGGAAGGCTTTAGGTACAAGTGATCTCCCCAGGGGAGCCTTTAGGCAGCCCCACATGCAACTGGACCCTCCGGGTTCACTGTTCCAGAGCAAACCTTAACGTAGCCCTAGCCGTCATCGGAGATGAGTGAAACATCAGGCCCCAGGAAATGCGTTCCGAGGCCTTTTCGCCCATCCAAATGTGCCCCCAAAGGAAGGCTTTGGGTACAAGTGAACTCCCCAGGGGAGCCTTTATGCAGCCCCACATGCAACTGGACCCTCCGGGTTCACTCTTTCCGAACAACCCTAAACATAACCCTAGCCGGCAAGGGAGAAGACTGAAAACCTGGGCCCCAGAAAACGCGTTGCAAGCCCCTTTGGACCATCCAAAAGTGTCACCAAAGGAAGGCTTTGGGTACAAGAGAACTCCCCAGGGGAGCCTTTACGCAGCCCCACATGCAACTGGACCCTCCGCGTTCGCTGTTCCTGAGCAAACCTAAACGTAGCCCTGGCCGTCATCGGAGACAACTGAAAAATCAGGCCCCAGGAAATGCGTTGCAAGCCCCTTTGGACCATCCAAAAGTGCCCCCAAAGGAAGGCTTTGGGTACATCTGAAGTTCCCAGAGGAGCCTTTACGCAGCCCCATATGCAACTGGACCCTCCGAGTTCGCTGTTTCCAAGCATCCCTAAACATAGCCCTAGCAGTCATCGGAGACGACTGAAAAATCAGGCCCCAGGAAATGCGTTCCGAGGCCTTTTCGCCCATCGAAAAGTGTCACCAAAGGAAAGCTTTGGATACAAGAGAACTCCCCAGGGGAGCCTTTACGCAGCCCCACATGCAACTGGACCGTCGGGGTTCGATTTTTCGAACAACCCTAAATATATCCCTAGCCGGCAAGGGAGAAGACTGAAAACCCCGGCCCCAGAAAACGCGTTGCAAGCCCCTTTGGACCATCCAAAAGTGTCACCAAAGGAAGGCTTTGGGTACAAGTGAACTCCCCAGGGGAGCCTTTACGCAGCCCCACATGCAACTGGACCGTCGGGGTTCGATTTTTCGAACAACCCTAAATATATCCCTAGGCTGCATGGGAGAAGTCTGAAAACCCGGGCCCCAGAAAACGCGTTGCAAGCCCCTTTGGACCATCCAAAAGTGTCACCAAAGGAAGGCTTTGGGTACTAGAGAACTCCCCAGGGGAGCCTTTACGCAGCCCCACATGCATATGGACCCTCCGGGTTCGCTCTTCCTGAGCAAACCTAAACGTAGCCCTAGCCGTCATCGGAGACGACTGAAAAATCAGGCCCCAGGAAATGCGTTGCAAGCCCCTTTGGACCATCCAAAAGTGCCCCCAAAGGAAGGCTTTGGGTACATCTGAAGTTCCCAGGGGAGCCTTTACGCAGCCCCATATGCAACTGGACCCTCCGAGTTCGCTGTCTCCAAGCATCCCTAAACATAGCCCTAGCAGTCATTGGAGACGACTGAAAAATCAGGCCCCAGGAAATGCATTCCGAGGCCTTTTCGCCCATCCAAAAGTGTCACCAAAGGAAGGCTTTGGATACAAGTGATCTCCCCAGGGGAGCCTTTATGCAGCCCCACATGCAACTGGACCCTCCGGGTTCACTGTTCCTGAGCAAACCTTAACGTAGCCCTAGCCGTCATCGGAGACGAGTGAAAAATCAGGCCCCAGGAAATGCGTTCCGAGGCCTTTTCACCCATTCAAATGTGCCCCCAAAGGAAGGCTTTGGGTACAAGTGAACTCCCCAGGGGAGCCTTTACGCAGCCCCACATGCAACTGGACCCTCCGGGTTCGCTGTTCATGAGCAAACCTAAACGTAGCCCTAGCCGTCATCGGAGACGACTGAAAAATCAGGCCCCAGGAAATGCGTTGCAAGCCCCTTTGGACCATCCAAAAGTGTCACCAAAGGAAGGCTTTGGGTACAAGAGAACTCCCCAGGGGAGCCTTTAAGCAGCCCCACATGCATATGGACCCTCCGGGTTCGCTGTTCATGAGCAAACCTAAACGTAGCCCTAGCCGTCATCGGAGACGACTGAAAAATCAGGCCCCAGGAAATGCGTTGCAAGCCCCTTTGGACCTTCCAAAAGTGCCCCCAAAGGAAGGCTTTGAGTACAAGAGAACTCCCCAGGGGAGCCTTTACACAGCCCCACATGCAACTGAACCCTCCGGGTTCGCTGTTCCTGAGCAAACCTAAACATAGCCCTAGCCGGCATCGAAGACGACTGAAAAATCAGGCCCCAGGAAATGCGTTGCGAGCCCTTTTCACCAATCCAAAAGTGCCACCAAAGGAAGACTTTGGGTACAAGAGAACTCCCCAGGGGAGCCTTTACGCAGCCCCACATGCAACTGGACCCTCCGGGTTCGATTTTTCCGATCAATCCTAAATATATCCCTAGCCGGCATGGGAGAAGACTGAAAACCCGGGCCCCAGAAAACGCGTTGCAAGCCCCTTTGGACCATCCAAAAGTGTCACCAAAGGAAGGCTTTGGGTACAAGAGAACTCCCCAGGGGAGCCTTTACGCAGCCCCACATGCAACTGGACCCTCCGCGTTCGCTGTTCCTAAGCAAAACAAAACATAGCCCTAGCCGGCATCGGAGACGACTGAAAAATCAGGCCCCATGAAATGTGTTGCGAGCCCCTTTGGACCATCCAAAAGTGTCACCAAAGGAAGGCTTTGGGTACAAGAGAACTCCCCAGGGGAGCCTTTACGCAGCCCCACATGCAACTGGACCCTTCGGGTTCGATTTGTCCGAGCAACCCTAAATATATCCCTAGCAAGCATGGGAGAAGACTGAAAACCCGAACCCCAGAAAACGCGTTGCAAGCCCCTTTGGACCATCCAAAAGTGTCACCAAAGGAAGGCTTTGGGTACAAGAGAACTCCCCAGGGGAGCCTTTACGCAGCCCCACATGCAACTGGACGCTCCGCGTTCGCTGTTCATGAGCACACCTACACCTAGCCCTAGCCGTCATCGGAGACGACTGAAAAATCAGGCCCCAGGAAATGCGTTGCAAGCCCCTTTGGACCATCCAAAAGTGCCCGCAAAGGAAGGCTTTGGGTACAAGAGAACTCCCCAGGGGAGCCTTTACGCAGCCCCACATGCAACTGGACCCTCCGGGTTCGCTGTTCCTGAGCACACCTACACCTAGCCCTAGCCGGCATCGATGACGAGTGAAAAATCAGGCCCCAGGAAATGTGTTCCGAGCCCCTTTGGACCATCCAAAAGTGTCACCAAAGGAAGGCTTTGGGTACAAGAGAACTCCCCAGGGGAGCCTTTAGGCAGCCCCACATGCAACTGGACCCTCCGGGTTCACTGTTCCAGAGCAAACCTTAACGTAGCCCTGGCCGTCATCGGAGACGACTGAAAAATCAGGCCCCAGGAAATGCGTTGCAAGCCCCTTTGGACCATCCAAAAGTGCCCCCAAAGGAAGGCTTTGGGTACAAGTGATCTCCCCAGGGGAGCCTTTACGCAGCCCCACATGCAACTGGACCCTCCGGGTTCACTGTTCCTGAGCAAACCTAAACGTAGCCCTAGCCGTCATCGGAGACGAGTGAAAAATCAGGCCCCAGGAAATGCGTTCCGAGGCGTTTTCGCCCATCCAAATGTGCCCCCAAAGGAAGGCTTTGGGTACAAGTGAACTCCCCAGGGGAGCCTTTACGCAGCCCCACATGCAACTGGACCCTCCGGGTTCGCTGTTTGTGAGCAAACCTAAACGTAGCCCTGGCAGTCATCGGAGACGACTGAAAAATCAGGCCCCAGGAAATGCGTTGCAAGCCCCTTTGGAGCATCCAAAAGTGTCACCAAAGGAAGGCTTTGGGTACAAGTGAACTCCCCAGGGGAGCCTTTACGCAGCCCCATATGCAACTGGACCCTCCGAGTTCGCTGTTTCCAAGCATCCCTAAACATAGCCCTAGCAGTCATCGGAGACGACTGAAAAATCAGGCCCCAGGAAATGCGTTCCGAGGCCTTTTCGCCCATCCAAAAGTTTCACCAAAGGAAGGCTTTGGATACAAGTGAACTCCCCAGGGGAGCCTTTACGCAGCCCCACATGCAACTGGACCGTCCGGGTTCGATTTTTCGAACAACCCTAAATATATCCCTAGCCTGCAAGGGAGAAGACTGAAAACCCGGGCCCCAGAAAACGCGTTGCAAGCCCCTTTGGACCATCCAAAAGTGTCACCAAAGGAAGGCTTTGGGTACAAGTGAACTCCCTAGGGGAGCCTTTACGCAGCCCCACATGCAACTGGACCCTCCGGGTTCGCTGTTCATGAGCAAACCTAAACGTAGCCCTAGCCGTCATCGGAGACGACTGAAAAATCAGGCCCCAGGAAATGCGTTGCAAGCCCCTTTCGCCCATCCAAAAGTGCCCCCAAAGGAAGGCTTTGGGTACAAGAGAACTCCCCAGGGGAGCCTTTACGCAGCCCCACATGCAACTGGACCGTCCGGGTTCGATTTTTCGAACAACCCTAAACATAACCCTAGCCGGCATGGAAGAAGATTGAAAACCCGGGCCCCAGAAAACGCGTTGCAAACCCCTTTGGACCATCCAAAAGTGTCACCAAAGGAAGGCTTTGGGTACAAGAGAACTCCCCAGGGGAGCCTTTACGCAGCCCCACATGCAACTGGACCCTCCGGGTTCGATTTTTCCTGAGCAAACCTAAACGTAGCCCTGGCCGTCATCGGAGACGACTGAAAAATCAGGCCCCAGGAAATGCGTTGCAAGCCCCTTTGGACCATCCAAAAGTGCCCCCAAAGGAAGGCTTTGGGTACAAGTGATCTCCCCAGGGGAGCCTTTACGCAGCCCCACATGCAACTGGACCCTCCGGGTTCACTGTTCCTGAGCAAACCTAAACGTAGCCCTAGCCGTCATCGGAGACGAGTGAAAAATCAGGCCCCAGGAAATGCGTTCCGAGGCCTTTTCGCCCATCCAAATGTGCCCCCAAAGGAAGGCTTTGGGTACAAGTGAACTCCCCAGGGGAGCCTTTATGCAGCCCCACATGCAACTGGACCCTCCGGTTCGCTCTTTCCGAGCAACCCTAAACATAACCCTAGCCGGCATGGGAGAAGACTGAAAACCCGGGCCCCAGAAAACGCGTTGCAAGCCCCTTTGGACCATCCAAAAGTGTCACCAAAGGAAGGCTTTGGGTACAAGTGAACTCCCCAGGGGAGCCTTTACGCAGCCCCATATGCAACTGGACCCTCCGAGTTCGCTGTTTCCAAGCATCCCTAAACATAGCCCTTGCAGTCATCGGAGACGACTGAAAAATCAGGCCCCAGGAAATGCGTTCCGAGGCCTTTTCGCCCATCCAAAAGTGTCACCAAAGGAAAGCTTTGGATACAAGTGAACTCCCCAGGGGAGCCTTTACGCAGCCCCACATGCAACTGGACCGTCGGGGTTCGATTTTTCGAACAACCCTAAATATATCCCTAGCCGGCATGGGAGAAGACTGAAAACCCGGGCCCCAGAAAACGCGTTGCAAGCCCCTTTGGACCATCCAAAAGTGTCACCAAAGGAAGGCTTTGGGTATGAGTGAACTCCCCAGGGGAGACTTTACGCAGCCCCACATGCAACTGGACCGTCGGGGTTCGATTTTTCGAACGACCCTAAATATATCCCTTGCCGGCATGGGAGAAGTCTGAAAACCCGGGCCCCAGAAAACGCGTTTCAAGCCCCTTTGGACCATCCAAAAGTGTCACCAAAGGAAGGCTTTGGGTACAAGTGAACTCCCCAGGGGAGCCTTTACGCAGCCCCACATCAACTGGACCCTCCGGGTTCGCTGTTCATGAGCAAACCTAAACGTAGCCCTAGCCGTCATCGGAGACGACTGAAAAATCAGGCCCCAGGAAATGCGTTGCAAGCCCCTTTCGCCCATCCAAAAGTGCCCGCAAAGGAAGGCTTTGGGTACAAGAGAACTCCCCAGGGGAGCCTTTACGCAGCCCCACATGCAACTGGACCGTCCAGGTTCGATTTTTCGAACAACCCTAAACATAACCCTAGCCGGCATGGAAGAAGATTGAAAACCCGGGCCCCAGAAAACGCGTTGCAAGCCCCTTTGGACCATCCAAAAGTGTCACCAAAGGAAGGCTTTGGGTACAAGAGAACTCCCCAGGGGAGCCTTTACGCAGCCCCACATGCAACTGGACCCTCCGGGTTCGCTGTTCCTGAGCAAACCTAAACGTAGCCCTAGCCGTCATCGGAGACGACTGAAAAATCAGGCCCCAGGAAATGCGTTGCAAGCCCCTTTGGACCATCCAAAAGTGCCCCCAAAGGAAGGCTTTGGGTACAAGTGATCTTCCCAGGGGAGCCTTTACGCAGCCCCACATGCAACTGGACCCTCCGGGTTCACTGTTCTTGAGCAAACCTAAACGTAGCCCTAGCCGTCATCGGAGACGAGTGAAAAATCAGGCCCCATGAAATGCGTTCCGAGGCCTTTTCGCCCATCCAAATGTGCCCCCAAAGGAAGGCTTTGGGTACAAGTGAACTCCCCAGGGGAGCCTTTAGGCAGCCCCACATGCAACTGGACCCTCCGGGTTCACTGTTCTTGAGCAAACCTAAACGTAGCCCTAGCCGTCATCGGAGACGAGTGAAAAATCAGGCCCCATGAAATGCGTTCCGAGGCCTTTTCGCCCATCCAAATGTGCCCCCAAAGGAAGGCTTTGGGTACAAGTGAACTCCCCAGGGGAGCCTTTATGCAGCCCCACATGCAACTGGACCCTCCGGGTTCGCTGTTCCTGAGCAAACCTAAACGTAGCCCTGGCAGTCATCGGAGACGACTGAAAAATCAGGCCCCAGGAAATGCGTTGCAAGCCCCTTTGGACCATCCAAAAGTGCCCCCAAAGGAATGCTTTGGGTACATCTGAAGTTCGCAGGGGAGCCTTTACGCAGCCCCATATGCAACTGGACCCTCCGGGTTCGATTTTTCCGATCAACCCTAAATATATCCCTAGCCGGCATGGGAGAAGACTGAAAACCCGGGCCCCAGAAAACACGTTGCAAGCCCCTTTGGACCATCCAAAAGTGTCACCAAAGGAAGGCTTTGGGTACAAGAGAACTCCCCAGGGGAGCCTTTACGCAGCCCCACATGCAACAGGACCCTCCGCGTTCGTTGTTCATGAGCACACCTAAACGTAGCCCTAGCCGTCATCGGAGACGACTGAAAAATCAGGCCCCAGGAAATGCGTTGCAAGCCCCTTTGGACCATCCAAAAGTGCCCGCAAAGGAAGGCTTTGGGTACAAGAGAACTCCCCAGGGGAGCCTTTACGCAGCCCCACATGCAACTGGACCCTCCGGGTTCGCTGTTCCTGAGCATACCTAAACATAGCCCTAGCCGGCATCGATGACGAGTGAAAAATCAGGCCCCAGGACATGTGTTGCGAGCCCATTTGGACCATCCAAAAGTGTCACCAAAGGAAGGCTTTGGGTACAAGAGAACTCCCCAGGGGAGCCTTTACGCAGCCCCACATGCAACTGGACCCTCCGGGTTCGATTTTTCCGAGCAACCCTAAATATATCCCTAGCCGGCATGGGAGAAGACTGAAAACCCGGGCCCCAGAAAACGCGTTGCAAGCCCCTTTGGACCATCCAAAAGTGTCACCAAAGGAAGGCTTTGGGTACAAGAGAACTCCCCAGGGGAGCCTTTACGCAGCCCTACATGCAACTGGACCCTCCGGGTTCGCTGTTCCTGAGCAAACCTAAAAGTAGCCCTAGCCGTCATCGGAGACGACTGAAAAATCAGGCCCCAGGAAATGCGTTGCAAGCCCCTTTGGACCATCCAAAAGTGCCCCCAAAGGAAGGCTTTAGGTACAAGTGATCTCCCCAGGGGAGCCTTTAGGCAGCCCCACATGCAACTGGACCCTCCGGGTTCACTGTTCCAGAGCAAACCTTAACGTAGCCCTAGCCGTCATCGGAGATGAGTGAAACATCAGGCCCCAGGAAATGCGTTCCGAGGCCTTTTCGCCCATCCAAATGTGCCCCCAAAGGAAGGCTTTGGGTACAAGTGAACTCCCCAGGGGAGCCTTTATGCAGCCCCACATGCAACTGGACCCTCCGGGTTCGCTCTTTCCGAACAACCCTAAACATAACCCTAGCCGGCAAGGGAGAAGACTGAAAACCTGGGCCCCAGAAAACGCGTTGCAAGCCCCTTTGGACCATCCAAAAGTGTCACCAAAGGAAGGCTTTGGGTACAAGAGAACTCCCCAGGGGAGCCTTTACGCAGCCCCACATGCAACTGGACCCTCCGCGTTCGCTGTTCCTGAGCAAACCTAAACGTAGCCCTGGCCGTCATCGGAGACAACTGAAAAATCAGGCCCCAGGAAATGCGTTCCGAGGCCTTTTCGCCCATCGAAAAGCGTCACCAAAGGAAAGCTTTGGATACAAGAGAACTCCCCAGGGGAGCCTTTACGCAGCCCCACATGCAACTGGACCGTCGGGGTTCGATTTTTCGAACAACCCTAAATATATCCCTAGCCGGCAAGGGAGAAGACTGAAAACCCCGGCCCCAGAAAACGCGTTGCAAGCCCCTTTGGACCATCCAAAAGTGTCACCAAAGGAAGGCTTTGGGTACAAGTGAACTCCCCAGGGGAGCCTTTACGCAACCCCACATGCAACTGGACCCTCCGGGTTCGATTTTTCGAACAACCCTAAATATATCCCTAGGCTGCATGGGAGAAGTCTGAAAACCCGGGCCCCAGAAAACGCGTTGCAAGCCCCTTTGGACCATCCAAAAGTGTCACCAAAGGAAGGCTTTGGGTACTAGAGAACTCCCCAGGGGAGCCTTTACGCAGCCCCACATGCATATGGACCCTCCGGGTTCGCTCTTCCTGAGCAAACCTAAACGTAGCCCTAGCCGTCATCGGAGACGACTGAAAAATCAGGCCCCAGGAAATGCGTTGCAAGCCCCTTTGGACCATCCAAAAGTGCCCCCAAAGGAAGGCTTTGGGTACATCTGAAGTTCCCAGGGGAGCCTTTACGCAGCCCCATATGCAACTGGACCCTCCGAGTTCGCTGTTTCCAAGCATCCCTAAACATAGCCCTAGCAGTCATCGGAGACGACTGAAAAATCAGGCCCCAGGAAATGCATTCCGAGGCCTTTTCGCCCATCCAAAAGTGTCACCAAAGGAAGGCTTTAGGTACAAGTGATCTCCCCAGGGGAGCCTTTATGCAGCCCCACATGCAACTGGACCCTCCGGGTTCACTGTTCCTGAGCAAACCTTAACGTAGCCCTAGCCGTCATCGGAGACGAGTGAAAAATCAGGCCCCAGGAAATGCGTTCCGAGGCCTTTTCACCCATTCAAATGTGCCCCCAAAGGAAGGCTTTGGGTACAAGTGAACTCCCCAGGGGAGCCTTTACGCAGCCCCACATGCAACTGGACCCTCCGGGTTCGCTGTTCATGAGCAAACCTAAACGTAGCCCTAGCCGTCATCGGAGACGACTGAAAAATCAGGCCCCAGGAAATGCGTTGCAAGCCCCTTTGGACCATCCAAAAGTGTCACCAAAGGAAGGCTTTGGGTACAAGAGAACTCCCCAGGGGAGCCTTTACGCAGCCCCACATGCATATGGACCCTCCGGGTTCGCTGTTCATGAGCAAACCTAAACGTAGCCCTAGCCGTCATCGGAGACGACTGAAAAATCAGGCCCCAGGAAATGCGTTGCAAGCCCCTTTGGACCATCCAAAAGTGCCCCCAAAGGAAGGCTTTGGGTACAAGAGAACTCCCCAGGGGAGCCTTTACACAGCCCCACATGCAACTGAACCCTCCGGGTTCGCTGTTCCTGAGCAAACCTAAACATAGCCCTAGCAGTCATCGAAGACGACTGAAAAATCAGGCCCCAGGAAATGCGTTGCGAGCCCTTTTCACCAATCCAAAAGTGCCACCAAAGGAAGACTTTGGGTACAAGAGAACTCCCCAGGGGAGCCTTTACGCAGCCCCACATGAAACTGGACCCTCCGGGTTCGATTTTTCCGATCAACCCTAAATATATCCCTAGCCGGCATGGGAGAAGACTGAAAACCCGGGCCCCAGAAAACGCGTTGCAAGCCCCTTTGGACCATCCAAAAGTGTCACCAAAGGAAGGCTTTGGGTACAAGAGAACTCCCCAGGGGAGCCTTTACGCAGCCCCACATGCAACTGGACCCTCCGCGTTCGCTGTTCCTGAGCAAAACAAAACATAGCCCTAGCCGGCATCGATGACGAGTGAAAAATCAGGCCCCAGGAAATGTGTTGCGAGCCCCTTTGGACCATCCAAAAGTGTCACCAAAGGAAGGCTTTGGGTACAAGAGAACTCCCCAGGGGAGCCTTTACGCAGCCCCACATGCAACTGGACCCTTCGGGTTCGATTTGTCCGAGCAACCCTAAATATATCCCTAGCCGGCATGGGAGAAGACTGAAAACCCGGGCCCCAGAAAACGCGTTGCAAGCCCCTTTGGACCATCCAAAACTGTCACCAATGGAAGGCTTTGGGTACAAGAGAACTCCCCAGGGGAGCCTTTACACAGCCCTACATGCAACTGGACCCTCCGGGTTCGCTGTTCCTGAGCAAACCTAAACGTAGCCCTAGCCGTCATCGGAGACGAGTAAAAAATCAGGCCCCAGGAAATGCGTTCCGAGGCCTTTTCGCCCATCCAAATGTGCCCCCAAAGGAAGGCTTTGGGTACAAGTGAACTCCCCAGGGGAGCCTTTACGCAGCCCCACATGCAACTGGACCCTCCGGGTTCGCTCTTTCCGAGCCATCCTAAACATAACCCTAGCCGGCATGGGAGAAGACTGAAAACCCGGTCCCCAGAAAACGCGTTGCAAGCCCCTTTGGACCATCCAAAAGTGTCACCAAAGGAAGGCTTTGGGTACAAGAGAACTCCCCAGGGGAGCCTTTACGCAGCCCCACATGCAACTGGACCCTCCGGTTTCGCTTTTCCTGAGCAAACCTAAACGTAGCCCTGGCCGTCAACGGAGACGAGTGAAAAATCAGGCCCCAGGAAATGCGTTCCGAGGCCTTTTCGCCCATCCAAAAGTGTCACCAAAGGAAAGCTTTGGATACAAGAGAACTCCCCAGGGGAGCCTTTACGCAGCCCCACATGCAACTGGACCCTCCGGGTTCGCTGTTTCTGAGCATCCCTAAACATAGCCCTAGCCGTCTTCGGAGACGACTGAAAAATCAGGCCCCAGGAAATGCGTTGCAAGCCCCATTGGACCATCCAAAAGTGCCCCCAAAGGAAGGCTTTGGGTACAACTGAACTCCCCTGGGAGCCTTTACGCAGCCCCACATGCAACTGGACCCTCCGGGTTCGCTGTTCATGAGCAAACCTAAACGTATCCCTGGCCGTCATCGCAGACGAGTGAAAAATCAGGCCCCAGGAAATGTGTTTCGAGCCCCTTTGGACCATCCAAAAGTGTCACCAAAGGAAGGCTTGGGTACAAGAGAACTCCCCAGGGGAGCCTTTACGCAGCCCCACATGCAACTGGACCCTTCGGGTTCGATTTTTCCGAGCAACCCTAAATATATCCCAAGCCGGCATGGGAGAAGACTGAAAAATCAGGCCCCAGAAAACGCGTTGCAAGCCCCTTTGGACCATCCAAAAGTGTCACCAAAGGAAGGCTTTGGGTACAAGAGAACTCCCCAGGGGAGCCTTTACGCAGCCCCACATGCAACTGGACCCTCCGGGTTCGATTTTTCCGAGCAACCCTAAACATAACCCTAGCCGGCATGGGAGAAGACTGAAAACCCGGGCCCCAGAAAACGCGTTGCAAGCCCCTTTGGACCATCCAAAAGTGTCACCAAAGGAAGTCTTTGGGTACAAGTGAACTCCCCAGGGGAGCCTTTACGCAGCCCCACATGCAATTGGACCCTCCGGGTTCGATTTTTCTGAGCAACCCTAAATATATCACTAGCCAGCATGGGAGAAGACTGAAAACCCGGGCCCCATAAAACGCGTTTCAAGCGAATTTGGACCATCCAAAAGTGTCACCAAAGGAAGGCTTTGGGTACAAGTGAACTCCCCAGGGGAGCCTTTACGCAGCCCCACATGCAACTGGACCCTCCGGGTTCGCTGTTCATGAGCAAACCTAAACGTAGCCCTAGCCGTCATCGGAGACGACTGAAAAATCAGGCCCCAGGAAATGCGTTGCAAGCCCCTTTGGACCATCCAAAAGTGCCCCCAAAGGAAGGCTTTGGGTACAAGTGATCTCCCCAGGGGAGCCTTTACGCAGCCCCACATGCAACTGGACCCTCCGGGTTCGCTGTTCCTGAGCAAACCTAAACATATCCCTGGCCGTCATCGCAGACGAGTGAAAAATCAGGCCCCAGGAAATGTGTTTCGAGCCCCTTTGGACCATCCAAAAGTGTCACCAAAGGAAGGCTTTGGGTACAAGATAACTCCCCAGGGGAGCCTTTACGCAGCCCCACATGAAACTGGACCCTTCGGGTTCGATTTTTCCGAGCAACCCTAAATATATCCCTAGCCGGCATGGGAGAAGACTGAAATCCCGGGCCCCAGAAAACGCGTTGCAAGCCCCTTTGGACCATCCAAAAGTGTCACCAAAGGAAAGCTTTGGGTACAAGTGAACTCCCCTGGGGAGCCTTTACGCAGCCCCACATGCAACTGGACCCTCCGGGTTCGCTGTTCCAGAGCAAACCTAAACATAACCCTAGCCGTCATCGGAGACGAGTGAAAAATCAGGCCCCAGGAAATGCGTTCCGAGCCCTTTTCGCCCATCCAAAAGTGCCCCCAAAGGAAGGCTTTGGGTACAAGAGAACTCCCCAGGGGAGCCTTTATGCAGCCCCATATGCAACTGGACCCTCCGGGTTCACTGTTCCTGAGCAAACCTTAACGTAGCCCTAGCCGTCATCGGAGACGAGTGAAAAATCAGGCCCCAGGAAATGCGTTCCGAGGCCTTTTCGCCCATCCAAAAGTGCCCCCAAAGGAAGGCTTTGGGTACAAGTGAACTCCCCAGGGGAGCCTTTACGCAGCCCCACATGCAACTGGACCCTCCGGGTTCGCTCTTTCCGAGCAACCCTAAACATAACCCTAGCCGGCATGGGAGAAGACTGAAAACCCAGTCCCCAGAAAACGCGTTGCAAGCCCCTTTGGACCATCCAAAAGTGTCACCAAAGGAAGGCTTTGTGTACAAGAGAACTCCCCAGGGGAGCCTTTACGCAGCCCCACATGCAACTGGACCCTCCGGTTTCGCTGTTCCTGAGCAAACCTAAACGTAGCCCTGGCCGTCAACGGAGACGAGTGAAAAATCAGGCCCCAGGAAATGCGTTGCAAGCCCCTTTGGACTATCCAAAAGTGCCCCCAAAGGAAGGCTTTGGGTACATCTGAAGTTCCCAGGGGAGCCTTTACGCAGCCCCATATGCAACTGGACCCTCCGAGTTCGCTGTTTCCAAGCATCCCTAAACATATCCCTAGCAGTCATCGGAGACGACTGAAAAATCAGGCCCCAGGAAATGCGTTCCGAGGCCTTTTCGCCCATCCTAAAGTGTCACCAAAGGAAAGCTTTGGATACAAGAGAACTCCCCAGGGGAGCCTTTACGCAGCCCCACATGCAACTGGACCGTCGGTGTTCGATTTTTCGAACAACCCTAAATATAACCCTAGCCGTCAAGGGAGAAGACTGAAAACCCGGGCCCCAGAAAACGCGTTGCAAGCGCCTTTGGACCATCCAAAAGTGTCACCAAAGGAAGGCTTTGGGTACAAGTGAACTCCCCAGGGGAGCCTTTACGCAGCCCCACATGCAACTGGACCCTCCGGGTTCGATTTTTCCGATCAACCCTAAATGTATCCTAGCCGGCATGGGAGAAGTCTGAAAACCCGGGCCCAGAAAACGCGTTTCAAGCCCCTTTGGACCATCCAAAAGTGTCACCAAAGGAAGGCTTTGGGTACAAGAGAACTCCCCAGGGGAGCCTTTACGCAGCCCCACATGCAACTGGACCCTCCGGGTTCGCTGTTCATGAGCAAACCTAAACGTAGCCCTGGCCGTCATCGGAGTCGACTGAAAAATCAGGCCCCAGGAAATGCGTTGCAAGCCCCTTTGGACCATCCAAAAGTGCCCCCAAAGGAAGGCTTTGGGTACAAGAGAACTCCCCAGGGGAGCCTTTACGCAGCCCCACATGCAACTGGACCCTCCGGGTTCGCTGTTCCTGAGCATCCCTAAACATAGACCTAGCCGTCATCGAAGACGACTGAAAAATCAGGCCCCAGGAAATGCGTTGCGAGCCCTTTTCGCCCATCCAAAAGTGCCCCCAAAGGAAGGCTTTGGGTACAAGTGAATTCCCCAGGGGAGCCTTTACGCAGCCCCACATGCAACTGGACCGTCCGGGTTCGATTTTTCGAACAACCCTAAATATATCCCTAGCCGGCAAGGGAGAAGAATGAAAACCCGGGCCCAAGAAAACGCGTTGCAAGCCCCTTTGGACCATCCAAAAGTGTCACCAAAGGAAGGCTTTGGGTACATGTGAACTCCCCAGGGGAGCCTTTACGCAGCCCCACATGCAACTGGACCGTCTGGGTTCGATTTTTCGAACAACCCTAAATATATCCCTAGCCGGCAAGGGAGAAGACTGAAAACCCGGGCCCAAGAAAACGCGTTGCAAGCCCCTTTGGACCATCCAAAAGTGTCACCAAAGGAAGGCTTTGGGTACAAGAGAACTCCCCAGGGGAGGCTTTACACAGCCCCACATGCAACTGGACCCTCCAGGTTCGCTGTTCCTGAGCAAACCTAAACATAGCCCTAGCCGGCATCGAAGACGACTGAAAAATCAGGCCCCAGGAAATGCGTTGCGAGCCCTTTTCACCCATTCAAAAGTGCCACCAAAGGAAGACTTTGGGTACAAGAGAACTCCCCAGGGGAGCCTTTACGCAGCCCCACATGCAACTGGACCCTCCGGGTTCGATTTTTCGAACAACCCTAAACATAACCCTAGCCGGCATGGGAGAAGATTGAAAACCCGGGCCCCAGAAACCGCGTTGCAAGCCCCTTTGGACCATCCAAAAGTGTCACCAAAGGAAGGCTTTGGGTACAAGTGAACTCCCCAGGGGAGCCTTTACGCAGCCCCACATGCAACTGGACCCTCCGGGTTCGATTTTTCCGATCAACCCTAAATATATCCCTAGCCGGCATGGGAGAAGACTGAAAACCCGGGCCCCAGAAAACGCGTTGCAAGCCCCTTTGGACCATCCAAAAGTGTCACCAAAGGAAGGCTTTGGGTACAAGAGAACTCCCCAGGGGAGACTTTACGCAGCCCCACATGCAACTGGACCCTTCGGGTTCACTGTTCCTGAGCAAACCTTAACGTAGCCCTAGCCGTCATCGGAGACGAGTGAAAAATCAGGCCCCAGGAAATGCGTTCCGAGGCCTTTTTGCCCATCCAAATGTGCCCCCAAAGGAATGCTTTGGGTACAAGAGAACTCCCCAGGGGAGCCTTTATGCAGCCCCACATGCAACTGGACCCTCCGGGTTCGCCCTTTCCGAGCAACCCTAAACATAACCCTAGCCGGCATGGGAGAAGACTGAAAACCCGGGCCCCAGAAAACGCGTTGCAAGCCCCTTTGGACCATCCAAAAGTGTCACCAAAGGAAGGCTTTGGGTACAAGAGAACTCCCCAGGGGAGCCTTTACGCAGCCCCACATGCAACTGGACCCTCCGGGTTCGCTGTTCCTGAGCAAACCTAAACGTAGCCCTGGCCGTCATCGGAGACGACTGAAAAATCAGGCCCCAGGAAATGCGTTGCAAGCCCCTTTGGACCATCCAAAAGTGCCCCCAAAGGAAGGCTTTCGGTACATCTGAAGTTCCCAGAGGAGACTTTACGCAGCCCCATATGCAACTGGACCCTCCGAGTTCGCTGTTTCCAAGCATCCCTAAACATAGCCCTGGCAGTCTTCGCAGACGAGTGAAAAATCAGGCCCCAGGAAATGTGTTGCGAGCCCCTTTGGACCATCCAAAAGTGTCACCAAAGGAAGGCTTTGGGTACAAGTGAACTCCCCAGGGGAGCCTTTACGCAGCCCCACATGCAACTGGACCCTCCGGGTTCGCTGTTCCTGTGCAAACCTAAACGTATCCCTGGCCGTCATCGGAGACGACTGAAAAATCAGGCCCCAGAAAACGCGTTGCAAGCCCCTTTGGACCATCCAAAAGTGTCACCAAAGGAATGCTTTGGGTACAAGAGAACTCCCCAGGGGAGCCTTTACGCAGCCTCACATGAAACTGGACCCTCCGGGTTCGCTGTTTCTGAGCATCCCTAAACATAGCCCTAGCCGTCTTCGGAGACGACTGAAAAATCAGGCCCCAGGAAATGCGTTGCAAGCCCCTTTGGACCATCCAAAAGTGCCCCCAAAGGAAGGCTTTGGGTACAAGTGAACTCCCCTGGGGAGCCTTTACGCAGCCCCACATGCAACTGGACACTCCGGGTTCGCTGTTCCTGAGCAAACCTAAACGTATCCCTGGCCGTCATCGCAGACGAGTGAAAAATCAGGCCCCAGGAAATGTGTTTCGAGCCCCTTTGGACCATCCAAAAGTGTCACCAAAGGAAGGCTTTGGGTACAAGAGAACTCCCCAGGGGAGCCTTTACGCAGCCCCACATGCAACTGGACCCTTCGGGTTCGATTTTTCCGAGCAACCCTAAATATATCACAAGCCGGCATGGGAGAAGACTGAAAAATCAGGCCCCAGAAAACGCATTGCAAGCCCCTTTGGACCATCCAAAAGTGTCACCAAAGGAAGGCTTTGGGTACAAGAGAACTCCCCAGGGGAGCCTTTACGCAGCCCCACATGCAACTGGACCCTCCGGGTTCGCTGTTCCTGAGCAAACCTAAACGTAGCCCTAGCCGTCATCGGAGACGACTGAAAAATCAGGCCCCAGGAAATGCGTTGCAAGCCCCTTTGGACCATCCAAAAGTGCCCCCAAAGGAAGGCTTTGGGTACAAGTGATCTCCCCAGGGGAGCCTTTACGCAGCCCCACATGCAACTGGACCCTCCGGGTTCGCTGTTCCTAAACAAACCTAAACGTATCCCTAGCCGTCATCGGAGACGACTGAAAAATCAGGCCCCAGGAAATGCGTTCCGAGGCCTTTTCGCCCATCCAAATGTGCCCCCAAAGGAAGGCTTTGGGTACAAGTGAACTCCCCAGGGGAGCCTTTACGCAGCCCCACATGCAACTGGACCCTCCGGGTTCAATTTTTCCGAGCAACCCTAAACATAACCCTAGCCGGCATGGGAGAAGACTGAAAACCCGGGCCCCAGAAAACGCGTTGCAAGCCCCTTTGGAGCATCCAAAAGTGTCACCAAAGGAATGCTTTGGGTACATCTGAAGTTCCCAGGGGAGCCTTTACGCAGCCCCATATGCAACTGGACCCTCCGGGTTCGATTTTTCCGAGCAACCCTAAATATATCACTAGCCAGCATGGGAGAAGACTGAAAACCCGGGCCCCATAAAACGCGTTTCAAGCGAATTTGGACCATCCAAAAGTGTCACCAAAGGAAGGCTTTGGGTACAAGTGAACTCCCCAGGGGAGCCTTTACGCAGCCCCACATGCAACTGGACCCTCCGGTTTCGCTGTTCATGAGCAAACCTAAACGTAGCCCTAGCCGTCATCGGAGACGACTGAAAAATCAGGCCCCAGGAAATGCGTTGCAAGCCCCTTTGGACCATCCAAAAGTGCCCCCAAAGGAAGGCTTTGGGTACAAGTGATCTCCCCAGGGGAGCCTTTACGCAGCCCCACATGCAACTGGACCCTCCGGGTTCGCTGTTCCTAAACAAACCTAAACGTATCCCTAGCCGTCATCGGAGACGAGTGAAAAATCAGGCCCCAGGAAATGCGTTCCGAGGCCTTTTCGCCCATCCAAATGTGCCCCCAAAGGAAGGCTTTGGGTACAAGTGAACTCCCCAGGGGAGCCTTTACGCAGCCCCACATGCAACTGGACCCTCCGGGTTCGATTTTTTCGAGCAACCCTAAACATAACCCTAGCCGGCATGGGAGAAGACTGAAAACCCGGGCCCCAGAAAACGCGTTGCAAGCGAATTTGGACCATCCAAAAGTGTCACCAAAGGAAGGCTTTGGGTACATCTGAAGTTCCCCAGGGGAGCCTTTACGCAGCCCCACATGCAACTGGACCCTCCGGGTTCGATTTTTCCGAGCAACCCTAAATATATCACTAGCCAGCATGGCAGAAGACTGAAAACCGGGCCCCATAAAACGCGTTTCAAGCGAATTTGGACAATCCAAAAGTGTCACCAAAGGAAGGCTTTGAGTACATCTGAAGTTCCCAGGGGAGCCTTTACGCAGCCCCACATCCAACTGGACCCTCCGGGTTCGCTGTTCATGAGCAAACCTAAACGTAGCCCTAGCCGGCATCGAAGACGACTGAAAAATCAGGCCCCAGGAAATGTGTTGCGAGCCCTTTTCGCCCATCCAAAAGTGCCCCCAAAGGAAGACTTTGGGTACAAGTGAACTCCCCAGGGGAGCCTTTACGCAGCCCCACATGCAACTGGACCCTCCGGGTTCGCTGTTTCCGAGCATCCGTAAATATAGCCCTAGCCGGCATCGAAGACGACTGAAAAATCAGGCCCCAGGAAATGCGTTGCGAGCCCTTTTCGCCCATCCAAAAGTGCCCCCAAAGGAAGGCTTTGGGTACAAGTGAACTCCCCAGGGGAGCCTTTACGCAGCCCCACATGCAACTGGACCCTCCGGGTTCGCTGTTCCTAAACAAACCTAAACGTATCCCTAGCCGTCATCGGAGACGACTGAAAAATCAGGCCCCAGGAAATGCGTTCCGAGGCCTTTTCGCCCATCCAAATGTGCCCCCAAAGGAAGGCTTTGGATACAAGTGAACTCCCCAGGGGAGCCTTTACGCAGCCCCACATGCAACTGGACCCTCCGGGTTCGATTTTTCCGAGCAACCCTAAACATAACCCTAGCCGGCATGGGAGAAGACTGAAAACCCGGGCCCCAGAAAACGCGTTGCAAGCCCCTTTGGAGCATCCAAAAGTGTCACCAAAGGAAGGCTTTGGGTACAAGTGAACTCCCCAGGGGAGCCTTTACGCAGCCCCACATGCAACTGGACCCTCGAAGTTCGATTTTTCCGAGCAACCCTAAATATATCACTAGCCAGCATGGGAGAAGACTGAAAACCCGGACCCCATAAAACGCGTTTCAAGCGAATTTGGACCATCCAAAAGTGTCACCAAAGGAAGGCTTTGGGTACAAGAGAACTCCCCAGGGGAGCCTTTACGCAGCCCCACATGCAACTGGACCCTCCGGTTTCGCTGTTCATGAGCAAACCTAAACGTAGCCCTAGCCGTCATCGGAGACGACTGAAAAATCAGGCCCCAGGAAATGCGTTGCAAGCCCCTTTGGACCATCCAAAAGTGCCCCCAAAGGAAGGCTTTGGGTACAAGTGATCTCCCCAGGGGAGCCTTTACGCAGCCCCACATGCAACTGGACCCTCCGGGTTCGCTGTTCCTAAACAAACCTAAACGTATCCCTAGCCGTCATCGGAGACGAGTGAAAAATCAGGCCCCAGGAAATGCGTTCCGAGGCCTTTTCGCCCATCCAAATGTGCCCCCAAAGGAAGGCTTTGGGTACAAGTGAACTCCCCAGGGGAGCCTTTACGCAGCCCCACATGCAACTGGACCCTCTGGGTTCGATTTTTCCGAGCAACCCTAAACATAACCCTAGCCGGCATGGGAGAAGACTGAAAACCCAGGCCCCAGAAAACGCGTTTCAAGCGAATTTGGACCATCCAAAAGTGTCACCAAAGGAAGGCTTTGGGTACAAGTGAACTCCCCTGGGGAGCCTTTATGCAGCCCCACATGCAACTGGACCGTCTGGGTTCGCTGTTCCTGAGCAAACCTAAACGTATCCCTGGCCGTCATCGCAGACGAGTGAAAAATCAGGCCCCAGGAAATGTGTTTCGAGCCCCTTTGGACCATCCAAAAGTGTCACCAAAGGAAGGCTTTGGGTACAAGATAACTCCCCAGGGGAGCCTTTACGCAGCCCCACATGAAACTGGACCCTTCGGGTTCGATTTTTCCGAGCAACCCTAAATATATCCCAAGCCGGCATGGGAGAAGACTGAAATCCCGGGCCCCAGAAAACGCGTTGCAAGCCCCTTTGGACCATCCAAAAGTGCCCCCAAAGGAAGGCTTTGGGTACAAGTGATCTCCCCAGGGGAGCCTTTACGCAGCCCCACGTGCAACTGGACCCTCCGGGTTCGCTGTTCCTGAACAAACCTAAACATACCCCTAGCCGTCATCGGAGACGACTGAAAAATCAGGCCCCAGGAAATGCGTTCCGAGGCCTTTTCGCCCATCCAAATGTGCCCCCAAAGGAAGGCTTTGGGTACAAGTGAACTCCCCAGGGGAGCCTTTACGCAGCCCCACATGCAACTGGACCCTCCGGGTTCGATTTTTCCGAGGAACTCTAAACATAACCCTAGCCGGCATGGGAGAAGACTGAAAACCCGGGCCCCAGAAAACGCGTTGCAAGCCCCTTTGGACCATCCAAAAGTGTCACCAAAGGAAGGCTTTGGGTACAAGTGAACTCCCCAGGGGAGCCTTTACGCAGCCCCACATGCAACTGGACCCTCCGGGTTCGATTTTTCCGAGCAACCCTAAATATATCACTAGCCAGCATGGGAGAAGACTGAAAAACCAGGCCCCAGAAAACGCGTTTCAAGCGAATTTGGACCATCCAAAAGTGTCACCAAAGGAAGGCTTTGGGTACAAGTGAACTCCCCAGGGGAGCCTTTACGCTGCCCCACATGCAACTGGACCCTCCGGGTTCGCTGTTCCTGAGCAAACCTAAACGTAGCCCTGGCCGTCATTGGAGACGACTGAAAAATCAGGCCCCAGAAAACGCGTTGCAAGCCCCTTTGGACCATCCAAAAGTGCCCCCAAAGGAAGGCTTTGGGTACAAGTGAACTCCCCTGGGGAGCCTTTATGCAGCCCCACATGCAACTGGACCGTCCGGGTTCGCTGTTCCTGAGCAAACCTAAACGTAGCCCTAGCCGTCATCGGAGACGAGTGAAAAATCAGGCCCCAGGAAATGCGTTCCGAGGCCTTTTCGCCCATCCAAATGTGCCCCCAAAGGAAGGCTTTGGGTACAAGTGAACTCCCCAGGGGAGCCTTTACGCAGCCCCACATGCAACTGGACCCTCCGGGTTCGCTGTTCATGAGCAAACCTAAACGTAGCCCTAGCCGTCATTGGAGACGAGTGAAAAACCAGGCCCCAGGAAATGCGTTCCGAGGCCTTTTCGCCCATCCAAATGTGCCCCCAAAGGAAGGCTTTGGGTACAAGTGAACTCCCCAGGGGAGCCTTTACGCAGCCCCACATGCAACTGGAACTTCCGCGTTCGCTGTTTCTGAGCATCCCTAAACATAGCCCTAGCCGGCATCGATGACGACTGAAAAATCAGGCCCAAGGAAATGCGTTACGAGCCCTTTTCGCCCATCCAAAAGTGCCCCCAAAGGAAGGCTTTGGGTACAAGTGAACTCCCCAGGGGAGCCTTTACGCAGCCCCACATGCAACTGGACCCTCCGGGTTCGATTTTTCCGAGCAACCCTAAATATATCCCTAGCCGGCAAGGGAGAAGACTGAAAACCTGGGCCCCAGAAAACGCGTTGCAAGCGCCTTTGGACCATCCAAAAGTGTCACCAAAGGAAGGCTTTGGGTACAAGTGAACTCCCCAGGGGAGCCTTTACGCAGCCCCACATGCAACTGGACCCTCCGGGTTCGCTGTTGCCGAGCATCCCTAAACATAGCACAAGCCGGCATAGATGACGACTGTAAAATCAGGCCCCAGGAAATGCGTCACGAGCCCTTTTCGCCCATTCAAAAGTGCCCCCAAAGGAAGGCTTTGGGTACAAGTGAACTCCCCAGGGGAGCCTTTACGCAGCCCCACATGCAACTGGACCCTCCGGGTTCGCTCTTCCTGAGCAAATCTAAACGTAACCCTAGCCGTCATCGCAGACGAATGAAAAATCAGGCCCCAGAAAATGCGTTGCGAGCCCCTTTGGACCATCCAAAAGTGCCCCCAAAGGAAGGCTTTGGGTACATCTGAAGTTCCCCAGGGGAGCCTTTACGCAGCCCCACATGCAACTGGACCCTCCGGGTTCGCTGTTTCTGAGCATCCCTAAACATAGCCCTAGCCGTCTTCGGAGACGACTGAAAAATCAGGCCCCAGGAAATGCGTTGCAAGCCCCATTGGACCATCCAAAAGTGCCCCCAAAAGAAGGCTTTGGGTACAAGTGAACTCCCCTGGGGAGCCTTTACGCAGCCCCATATGCAACTGGACCCTCCGGGTTCGATTTTTCCGATCAACCCTAAATATATCCCTAGCCGGCATGGGAGAAGACTGAAAACCCGGGCCCCAGAAAACACGTTGCAAGCCCCTTTGGACCATCCAAAAGTGTCACCAAAGGAAGGCTTTGGGTACAAGAGAACTCCCCAGGGGAGCCTTTACGCAGCCCCACATGCAACAGGACCCTCCGCGTTCGTTGTTCATGAGCACACCTAAACGTAGCCCTAGCCGTCATCGGAGACGACTGAAAAATCAGGCCCCAGGAAATGCGTTGCAAGCCCCTTTGGACCATCCAAAAGTGCCCGCAAAGGAAGGCTTTGGGTACAAGAGAACTCCCCAGGGGAGCCTTTACGCAGCCCCACATGCAACTGGACCCTCCGGGTTCGCTGTTCCTGAGCATACCTAAACATAGCCCTAGCCGGCATCGATGACGAGTGAAAAATCAGGCCCCAGGACATGTGTTGCGAGCCCATTTGGACCATCCAAAAGTGTCACCAAAGGAAGGCTTTGGGTACAAGAGAACTCCCCAGGGGAGCCTTTACGCAGCCCCACATGCAACTGGACCCTCCGGGTTCGATTTTTCCGAGCAACCCTAAATATATCCCTAGCCGGCATGGGAGAAGACTGAAAACCCGGGCCCCAGAAAACGCGTTGCAAGCCCCTTTGGACCATCCAAAAGTGTCACCAAAGGAAGGCTTTGGGTACAAGAGAACTCCCCAGGGGAGCCTTTACGCAGCCCTACATGCAACTGGACCCTCCGGGTTCGCTGTTCCTGAGCAAACCTAAAAGTAGCCCTAGCCGTCATCGGAGACGACTGAAAAATCAGGCCCCAGGAAATGCGTTGCAAGCCCCTTTGGACCATCCAAAAGTGCCCCCAAAGGAAGGCTTTAGGTACAAGTGATCTCCCCAGGGGAGCCTTTAGGCAGCCCCACATGCAACTGGACCCTCCGGGTTCACTGTTCCAGAGCAAACCTTAACGTAGCCCTAGCCGTCATCGGAGATGAGTGAAACATCAGGCCCCAGGAAATGCGTTCCGAGGCCTTTTCGCCCATCCAAATGTGCCCCCAAAGGAAGGCTTTGGGTACAAGTGAACTCCCCAGGGGAGCCTTTATGCAGCCCCACATGCAACTGGACCCTCCGGGTTCGCTCTTTCCGAACAACCCTAAACATAACCCTAGCCGGCAAGGGAGAAGACTGAAAACCTGGGCCCCAGAAAACGCGTTGCAAGCCCCTTTGGACCATCCAAAAGTGTCACCAAAGGAAGGCTTTGGGTACAAGAGAACTCCCCAGGGGAGCCTTTACGCAGCCCCACATGCAACTGGACCCTCCGCGTTCGCTGTTCCTGAGCAAACCTAAACGTAGCCCTGGCCGTCATCGGAGACAACTGAAAAATCAGGCCCCAGGAAATGCGTTCCGAGGCCTTTTCGCCCATCGAAAAGCGTCACCAAAGGAAAGCTTTGGATACAAGAGAACTCCCCAGGGGAGCCTTTACGCAGCCCCACATGCAACTGGACCGTCGGGGTTCGATTTTTCGAACAACCCTAAATATATCCCTAGCCGGCAAGGGAGAAGACTGAAAACCCCGGCCCCAGAAAACGCGTTGCATGCCCCTTTGGACCATCCAAAAGTGTCACCAAAGGAAGGCTTTGGGTACAAGTGAACTCCCCAGGGGAGCCTTTACGCAACCCCACATGCAACTGGACCCTCCGGGTTCGATTTTTCGAACAACCCTAAATATATCCCTAGGCTGCATGGGAGAAGTCTGAAAACCCGGGCCCCAGAAAACGCGTTGCAAGCCCCTTTGGACCATCCAAAAGTGTCACCAAAGGAAGGCTTTGGGTACTAGAGAACTCCCCAGGGGAGCCTTTACGCAGCCCCACATGCATATGGACCCTCCGGGTTCGCTCTTCCTGAGCAAACCTAAACGTAGCCCTAGCCGTCATCGGAGACGACTGAAAAATCAGGCCCCAGGAAATGCGTTGCAAGCCCCTTTGGACCATCCAAAAGTGCCCCCAAAGGAAGGCTTTGGGTACATCTGAAGTTCCCAGGGGAGCCTTTACGCAGCCCCATATGCAACTGGACCCTCCGAGTTCGCTGTTTCCAAGCATCCCTAAACATAGCCCTAGCAGTCATCGGAGACGACTGAAAAATCAGGCCCCAGGAAATGCATTCCGAGGCCTTTTCGCCCATCCAAAAGTGTCACCAAAGGAAGGCTTTAGGTACAAGTGATCTCCCCAGGGGAGCCTTTATGCAGCCCCACATGCAACTGGACCCTCCGGGTTCACTGTTCCTGAGCAAACCTTAACGTAGCCCTAGCCGTCATCGGAGACGAGTGAAAAATCAGGCCCCAGGAAATGCGTTCCGAGGCCTTTTCACCCATTCAAATGTGCCCCCAAAGGAAGGCTTTGGGTACAAGTGAACTCCCCAGGGGAGCCTTTACGCAGCCCCACATGCAACTGGACCCTCCGGGTTCGCTGTTCATGAGCAAACCTAAACGTAGCCCTAGCCGTCATCGGAGACGACTGAAAAATCAGGCCCCAGGAAATGCGTTGCAAGCCCCTTTGGACCATCCAAAAGTGTCACCAAAGGAAGGCTTTGGGTACAAGAGAACTCCCCAGGGGAGCCTTTACGCAGCCCCACATGCATATGGACCCTCCGGGTTCGCTGTTCATGAGCAAACCTAAACGTAGCCCTAGCCGTCATCGGAGACGACTGAAAAATCAGGCCCCAGGAAATGCGTTGCAAGCCCCTTTGGACCATCCAAAAGTGCCCCCAAAGGAAGGCTTTGGGTACAAGAGAACTCCCCAGGGGAGCCTTTACACAGCCCCACATGCAACTGAACCCTCCGGGTTCGCTGTTCCTGAGCAAACCTAAACATAGCCCTAGCAGTCATCGAAGACGACTGAAAAATCAGGCCCCAGGAAATGCGTTGCGAGCCCTTTTCACCAATCCAAAAGTGCCACCAAAGGAAGACTTTGGGTACAAGAGAACTCCCCAGGGGAGCCTTTACGCAGCCCCACATGAAACTGGACCCTCCGGGTTCGATTTTTCCGATCAACCCTAAATATATCCCTAGCCGGCATGGGAGAAGACTGAAAACCCGGGCCCCAGAAAACGCGTTGCAAGCCCCTTTGGACCATCCAAAAGTGTCACCAAAGGAAGGCTTTGGGTACAAGAGAACTCCCCAGGGGAGCCTTTACGCAGCCCCACATGCAACTGGACCCTCCGCGTTCGCTGTTCCTGAGCAAAACAAAACATAGCCCTAGCCGGCATCGATGACGAGTGAAAAATCAGGCCCCAGGAAATGTGTTGCGAGCCCCTTTGGACCATCCAAAAGTGTCACCAAAGGAAGGCTTTGGGTACAAGAGAACTCCCCAGGGGAGCCTTTACGCAGCCCCACATGCAACTGGACCCTTCGGGTTCGATTTGTCCGAGCAACCCTAAATATATCCCTAGCCGGCATGGGAGAAGACTGAAAACCCGGGCCCCAGAAAACGCGTTGCAAGCCCCTTTGGACCATCCAAAAGTGTCACCAAAGGAAGGCTTTGGGTACAAGAGAACTCCCCAGGGGAGCCTTTACGCAGCCCCACATGCAACTGGACCCTCCGGTTTCGCTTTTCCTGAGCAAACCTAAACGTAGCCCTGGCCGTCAACGGAGACGAGTGAAAAATCAGGCCCCAGGAAATGCGTTCCGAGGCCTTTTCGCCCATCCAAAAGTGTCACCAAAGGAAAGCTTTGGATACAAGAGAACTCCCCAGGGGAGCCTTTACGCAGCCCCACATGAAACTGGACCCTCCGGGTTCGCTGTTTCTGAGCATCCCTAAACATAGCCCTAGCCGTCTTCGGAGACGACTGAAAAATCAGGCCCCAGGAAATGCGTTGCAAGCCCCATTGGACCATCCAAAAGTGCCCCCAAAGGAAGGCTTTGGGTACAACTGAACTCCCCTGGGAGCCTTTACGCAGCCCCACATGCAACTGGACCCTCCGGGTTCGCTGTTCATGAGCAAACCTAAACGTATCCCTGGCCGTCATCGCAGACGAGTGAAAAATCAGGCCCCAGGAAATGTGTTTCGAGCCCCTTTGGACCATCCAAAAGTGTCACCAAAGGAAGGCTTGGGTACAAGAGAACTCCCCAGGGGAGCCTTTACGCAGCCCCACATGCAACTGGACCCTTCGGGTTCGATTTTTCCGAGCAACCCTAAATATATCCCAAGCCGGCATGGGAGAAGACTGAAAAATCAGGCCCCAGAAAACGCGTTGCAAGCCCCTTTGGACCATCCAAAAGTGTCACCAAAGGAAGGCTTTGGGTACAAGAGAACTCCCCAGGGGAGCCTTTACGCAGCCCCACATGCAACTGGACCCTCCGGGTTCGATTTTTCCGAGCAACCCTAAACATAACCCTAGCCGGCATGGGAGAAGACTGAAAACCCGGGCCCCAGAAAACGCGTTGCAAGCCCCTTTGGACCATCCAAAAGTGTCACCAAAGGAAGTCTTTGGGTACAAGTGAACTCCCCAGGGGAGCCTTTACGCAGCCCCACATGCAATTGGACCCTCCGGGTTCGATTTTTCTGAGCAACCCTAAATATATCACTAGCCAGCATGGGAGAAGACTGAAAACCCGGGCCCCATAAAACGCGTTTCAAGCGAATTTGGACCATCCAAAAGTGTCACCAAAGGAAGGCTTTGGGTACAAGTGAACTCCCCAGGGGAGCCTTTACGCAGCCCCACATGCAACTGGACCCTCCGGGTTCGCTGTTCATGAGCAAACCTAAACGTAGCCCTAGCCGTCATCGGAGACGACTGAAAAATCAGGCCCCAGGAAATGCGTTGCAAGCCCCTTTGGACCATCCAAAAGTGCCCCCAAAGGAAGGCTTTGGGTACAAGTGATCTCCCCAGGGGAGCCTTTACGCAGCCCCACATGCAACTGGACCCTCCGGGTTCGCTGTTCCTGAGCAAACCTAAACATATCCCTGGCCGTCATCGCAGACGAGTGAAAAATCAGGCCCCAGGAAATGTGTTTCGAGCCCCTTTGGACCATCCAAAAGTGTCACCAAAGGAAGGCTTTGGGTACAAGATAACTCCCCAGGGGAGCCTTTACGCAGCCCCACATGAAACTGGACCCTTCGGGTTCGATTTTTCCGAGCAACCCTAAATATATCCCTAGCCGGCATGGGAGAAGACTGAAATCCCGGGCCCCAGAAAACGCGTTGCAAGCCCCTTTGGACCATCCAAAAGTGTCACCAAAGGAAAGCTTTGGGTACAAGTGAACTCCCCTGGGGAGCCTTTACGCAGCCCCACATGCAACTGGACCCTCCGGGTTCGCTGTTCCAGAGCAAACCTAAACATAACCCTAGCCGTCATCGGAGACGAGTGAAAAATCAGGCCCCAGGAAATGCGTTCCGAGCCCTTTTCGCCCATCCAAAAGTGCCCCCAAAGGAAGGCTTTGGGTACAAGAGAACTCCCCAGGGGAGCCTTTATGCAGCCCCACATGCAACTGGACCCTCCGGGTTCACTGTTCCTGAGCAAACCTTAACGTAGCCCTAGCCGTCATCGGAGACGAGTGAAAAATCAGGCCCCAGGAAATGCGTTCCGAGGCCTTTTCGCCCATCCAAAAGTGCCCCCAAAGGAAGGCTTTGGGTACAAGTGAACTCCCCAGGGGAGCCTTTACGCAGCCCCACATGCAACTGGACCCTCCGGGTTCGCTCTTTCCGAGCAACCCTAAACATAACCCTAGCCGGCATGGGAGAAGACTGAAAACCCAGTCCCCAGAAAACGCGTTGCAAGCCCCTTTGGACCATCCAAAAGTGTCACCAAAGGAAGGCTTTGTGTACAAGAGAACTCCCCAGGGGAGCCTTTACGCAGCCCCACATGCAACTGGACCCTCCGGTTTCGCTGTTCCTGAGCAAACCTAAACGTAGCCCTGGCCGTCAACGGAGACGAGTGAAAAATCAGGCCCCAGGAAATGCGTTGCAAGCCCCTTTGGACTATCCAAAAGTGCCCCCAAAGGAAGGCTTTGGGTACATCTGAAGTTCCAAGGGGAGCCTTTACGCAGCCCCATATGCAACTGGACCCTCCGAGTTCGCTGTTTCCAAGCATCCCTAAACATATCCCTAGCAGTCATCGGAGACGACTGAAAAATCAGGCCCCAGGAAATGCGTTCCGAGGCCTTTTCGCCCATCCTAAAGTGTCACCAAAGGAAAGCTTTGGATACAAGAGAACTCCCCAGGGGAGCCTTTACGCAGCCCCACATGCAACTGGACCGTCGGTGTTCGATTTTTCGAACAACCCTAAATATAACCCTAGCCGTCAAGGGAGAAGACTGAAAACCCGGGCCCCAGAAAACGCGTTGCAAGCGCCTTTGGACCATCCAAAAGTGTCACCAAAGGAAGGCTTTGGGTACAAGTGAACTCCCCAGGGGAGCCTTTACGCAGCCCCACATGCAACTGGACCCTCCGGGTTCGATTTTTCCGATCAACCCTAAATGTATCCTAGCCGGCATGGGAGAAGTCTGAAAACCCGGGCCCCAGAAAACGCGTTTCAAGCCCCTTTGGACCATCCAAAAGTGTCACCAAAGGAAGGCTTTGGGTACAAGAGAACTCCCCAGGGGAGCCTTTACGCAGCCCCACATGCAACTGGACCCTCCGGGTTCGCTGTTCATGAGCAAACCTAAACGTAGCCCTGGCCGTCATCGGAGTCGACTGAAAAATCAGGCCCCAGGAAATGCGTTGCAAGCCCCTTTGGACCATCCAAAAGTGCCCCCAAAGGAAGGCTTTGGGTACAAGAGAACTCCCCAGGGGAGCCTTTACGCAGCCCCACATGCAACTGGACCCTCCGGGTTCGCTGTTCCTGAGCATCCCTAAACATAGACCTAGCCGTCATCGAAGACGACTGAAAAATCAGGCCCCAGGAAATGCGTTGCGAGCCCTTTTCGCCCATCCAAAAGTGCCCCCAAAGGAAGGCTTTGGGTACAAGTGAACTCCCCAGGGGAGCCTTTACGCAGCCCCACATGCAACTGGACCGTCCGGGTTCGATTTTTCGAACAACCCTAAATATATCCCTAGCCGGCAAGGGAGAAGAATGAAAACCCGGGCCCAAGAAAACGCGTTGCAAGCCCCTTTGGACCATCCAAAAGTGTCACCAAAGGAAGGCTTTGGGTACAAGTGAACTCCCCAGGGGAGCCTTTACGCAGCCCCACATGCAACTGGACCGTCCGGGTTCGATTTTTCGAACAACCCTAAATATATCCCTAGCCGGCAAGGGAGAAGACTGAAAACCCGGGCCCAAGAAAACGCGTTGCAAGCCCCTTTGGACCATCCAAAAGTGTCACCAAAGGAAGGCTTTGGGTACAAGAGAACTCCCCAGGGGAGGCTTTACACAGCCCCACATGCAACTGGACCCTCCAGGTTCGCTGTTCCTGAGCAAACCTAAACATAGCCCTAGCCGGCATCGAAGACGACTGAAAAATCAGGCCCCAGGAAATGCGTTGCGAGCCCTTTTCACCCATTCAAAAGTGCCACCAAAGGAAGACTTTGGGTACAAGAGAACTCCCCAGGGGAGCCTTTACGCAGCCCCACATGCAACTGGACCGTCCGGGTTCGATTTTTCGAACAACCCTAAACATAACCCTAGCCGGCATGGGAGAAGATTGAAAACCCGGGCCCCAGAAACCGCGTTGCAAGCCCCTTTGGACCATCCAAAAGTGTCACCAAAGGAAGGCTTTGGGTACAAGTGAACTCCCCAGGGGAGCCTTTACGCAGCCCCACATGCAACTGGACCCTCCGGGTTCGATTTTTCCGATCAACCCTAAATATATCCCTAGCCGGCATGGGAGAAGACTGAAAACCCGGGCCCCAGAAAACGCGTTGCAAGCCCCTTTGGACCATCCAAAAGTGTCACCAAAGGAAGGCTTTGGGTACAAGAGAACTCCCCAGGGGAGACTTTACGCAGCCCCACATGCAACTGGACCCTTCGGGTTCACTGTTCCTGAGCAAACCTTAACGTAGCCCTAGCCGTCATCGGAGACGAGTGAAAAATCAGGCCCCAGGAAATGCGTTCCGAGGCCTTTTTGCCCATCCAAATGTGCCCCCAAAGGAATGCTTTGGGTACAAGAGAACTCCCCAGGGGAGCCTTTATGCAGCCCCACATGCAACTGGACCCTCCGGGTTCGCCCTTTCCGAGCAACCCTAAACATAACCCTAGCCGGCATGGGAGAAGACTGAAAACCCGGGCCCCAGAAAACGCGTTGCAAGCCCCTTTGGACCATCCAAAAGTGTCACCAAAGGAAGGCTTTGGGTACAAGAGAACTCCCCAGGGGAGCCTTTACGCAGCCCCACATGCAACTGGACCCTCCGGGTTCGCTGTTCCTGAGCAAACCTAAACGTAGCCCTGGCCGTCATCGGAGACGACTGAAAAATCAGGCCCCAGGAAATGCGTTGCAAGCCCCTTTGGACCATCCAAAAGTGCCCCCAAAGGAAGGCTTTCGGTACATCTGAAGTTCCCAGAGGAGACTTTACGCAGCCCCATATGCAACTGGACCCTCCGAGTTCGCTGTTTCCAAGCATCCCTAAACATAGCCCTGGCAGTCTTCGCAGACGAGTGAAAAATCAGGCCCCAGGAAATGTGTTGCGAGCCCCTTTGGACCATCCAAAAGTGTCACCAAAGGAAGGCTTTGGGTACAAGTGAACTCCCCAGGGGAGCCTTTACGCAGCCCCACATGCAACTGGACCCTCCGGGTTCGCTGTTCCTGTGCAAACCTAAACGTATCCCTGGCCGTCATCGGAGACGACTGAAAAATCAGGCCCCAGAAAACGCGTTGCAAGCCCCTTTGGACCATCCAAAAGTGTCACCAAAGGAATGCTTTGGGTACAAGAGAACTCCCCAGGGGAGCCTTTACGCAGCCCCACATGAAACTGGACCCTCCGGGTTCGCTGTTTCTGAGCATCCCTAAACATAGCCCTAGCCGTCTTCGGAGACGACTGAAAAATCAGGCCCCAGGAAATGCGTTGCAAGCCCCTTTGGACCATCCAAAAGTGCCCCCAAAGGAAGGCTTTGGGTACAAGTGAACTCCCCTGGGGAGCCTTTACGCAGCCCCACATGCAACTGGACCCTCCGGGTTCGCTGTTCCTGAGCAAACCTAAACGTATCCCTGGCCGTCATCGCAGACGAGTGAAAAATCAGGCCCCAGGAAATGTGTTTCGAGCCCCTTTGGACCATCCAAAAGTGTCACCAAAGGAAGGCTTTGGGTACAAGAGAACTCCCCAGGGGAGCCTTTACGCAGCCCCACATGCAACTGGACCCTTCGGGTTCGATTTTTCCGAGCAACCCTAAATATATCCCAAGCCGGCATGGGAGAAGACTGAAAAATCAGGCCCCAGAAAACGCATTGCAAGCCCCTTTGGACCATCCAAAAGTGTCACCAAAGGAAGGCTTTGGGTACAAGAGAACTCCCCAGGGGAGCCTTTACGCAGCCCCACATGCAACTGGACCCTCCGGGTTCGCTGTTCCTGAACAAACCTAAACGTAGCCCTAGCCGTCATCGGAGACGACTGAAAAATCAGGCCCCAGGAAATGCGTTGCAAGCCCCTTTGGACCATCCAAAAGTGCCCCCAAAGGAAGGCTTTGGGTACAAGTGATCTCCCCAGGGGAGCCTTTACGCAGCCCCACATGCAACTGGACCCTCCGGGTTCGCTGTTCCTAAACAAACCTAAACGTATCCCTAGCCGTCATCGGAGACGACTGAAAAATCAGGCCCCAGGAAATGCGTTCCGAGGCCTTTTCGCCCATCCAAATGTGCCCCCAAAGGAAGGCTTTGGGTACAAGTGAACTCCCCAGGGGAGCCTTTACGCAGCCCCACATGCAACTGGACCCTCCGGGTTCAATTTTTCCGAGCAACCCTAAACATAACCCTAGCCGGCATGGGAGAAGACTGAAAACCCGGGCCCCAGAAAACGCGTTGCAAGCCCCTTTGGAGCATCCAAAAGTGTCACCAAAGGAATGCTTTGGGTACATCTGAAGTTCCCAGGGGAGCCTTTACGCAGCCCCATATGCAACTGGACCCTCCGGGTTCGATTTTTCCGAGCAACCCTAAATATATCACTAGCCAGCATGGGAGAAGACTGAAAACCCGGGCCCCATAAAACGCGTTTCAAGCGAATTTGGACCATCCAAAAGTGTCACCAAAGGAAGGCTTTGGGTACAAGTGAACTCCCCAGGGGAGCCTTTACGCAGCCCCACATGCAACTGGACCCTCCGGTTTCGCTGTTCATGAGCAAACCTAAACGTAGCCCTAGCCGTCATCGGAGACGACTGAAAAATCAGGCCCCAGGAAATGCGTTGCAAGCCCCTTTGGACCATCCAAAAGTGCCCCCAAAGGAAGGCTTTGGGTACAAGTGATCTCCCCAGGGGAGCCTTTACGCAGCCCCACATGCAACTGGACCCTCCGGGTTCGCTGTTCCTAAACAAACCTAAACGTATCCCTAGCCGTCATCGGAGACGAGTGAAAAATCAGGCCCCAGGAAATGCGTTCCGAGGCCTTTTCGCCCATCCAAATGTGCCCCCAAAGGAAGGCTTTGGGTACAAGTGAACTCCCCAGGGGAGCCTTTACGCAGCCCCACATGCAACTGGACCCTCCGGGTTCGATTTTTTCGAGCAACCCTAAACATAACCCTAGCCGGCATGGGAGAAGACTGAAAACCCGGGCCCCAGAAAACGCGTTGCAAGCGAATTTGGACCATCCAAAAGTGTCACCAAAGGAAGGCTTTGGGTACATCTGAAGTTCCCCAGGGGAGCCTTTACGCAGCCCCACATGCAACTGGACCCTCCGGGTTCGATTTTTCCGAGCAACCCTAAATATATCACTAGCCAGCATGGCAGAAGACTGAAAACCGGGCCCCATAAAACGCGTTTCAAGCGAATTTGGACAATCCAAAAGTGTCACCAAAGGAAGGCTTTGAGTACATCTGAAGTTCCCAGGGGAGCCTTTACGCAGCCCCACATCCAACTGGACCCTCCGGGTTCGCTGTTCATGAGCAAACCTAAACGTAGCCCTAGCCGGCATCGAAGACGACTGAAAAATCAGGCCCCAGGAAATGTGTTGCGAGCCCTTTTCGCCCATCCAAAAGTGCCCCCAAAGGAAGACTTTGGGTACAAGTGAACTCCCCAGGGGAGCCTTTACGCAGCCCCACATGCAACTGGACCCTCCGGGTTCGCTGTTTCCGAGCATCCGTAAATATAGCCCTAGCCGGCATCGAAGACGACTGAAAAATCAGGCCCCAGGAAATGCGTTGCGAGCCCTTTTCGCCCATCCAAAAGTGCCCCCAAAGGAAGGCTTTGGGTACAAGTGAACTCCCCAGGGGAGCCTTTACGCAGCCCCACATGCAACTGGACCCTCCGGGTTCGCTGTTCCTAAACAAACCTAAATGTATCCCTAGCCGTCATCGGAGACGACTGAAAAATCAGGCCCCAGGAAATGCGTTCCGAGGCCTTTTCGCCCATCCAAATGTGCCCCCAAAGGAAGGCTTTGGATACAAGTGAACTCCCCAGGGGAGCCTTTACGCAGCCCCACATGCAACTGGACCCTCCGGGTTCGATTTTTTCCGAGCAACCCTAAACATAACCCTAGCCGGCATGGGAGAAGACTGAAAACCCGGGCCCCAGAAAACGCGTTGCAAGCCCCTTTGGACCATCCAAAAGTGTCACCAAAGGAAGGCTTTGGGTACAAGTGAACTCCCCAGGGGAGCCTTTACGCAGCCCCACATGCAACTGGACCCTCCAAGTTCGATTTTTCCGAGCAACCCTAAATATATCACTAGCCAGCATGGGAGAAGACTGAAAACCCGGGCCCCATAAAACGCGTTTCAAGCGAATTTGGACCATCCAAAAGTGTCACCAAAGGAAGGCTTTGGGTACAAGAGAACTCCCCAGGGGAGCCTTTACGCAGCCCCACATGCAACTGGACCCTCCGGTTTCGCTGTTCATGAGCAAACCTAAACGTAGCCCTAGCCGTCATC